>NC_137458.1:153465030-153677158 GCF_964235325.1 Thermobia domestica
GCTTATTACAAACTGCTTGCAGGAAGAAAGAAAACACTGATCATACATTAATTGGAAATTCCAATCGGAAGTAGGCTAAAATCTTGCAAACGGTGTGAGATATTGTAAAATCTTCCCTTTATGATACCCCTTGCCGATTTTTATCAAGACGTCCATCACTTATGTCTGTAAAGGGACGTGTACAGATGTGAAGAATGACAAGGAGATTCATGCTTATACAGGGTGTTTCAAAACAACACCGACAATGTTTGGAAGGTGATTCCTCACACCAAGATAAGACAAAAAGTATAGACCAACCAGGGTGCACAAGTGCTTCCTCCCGGAGTTATAGGCTGCTGAAAACATAAAAGAAAAGTACTTTAGAGGTCTATAGCTCCAAAGCTATGAGACCTACCGTAGTCGGGTGAAGACTTCACTTAGGAACTAGTATGTGCCCTATCCAAATGTCCAAGTTTCAGAATCCTGGGATGCTTCTGCAACAATTTTTATAGAGGTAATTGTTGAGTACTTCCAATTAAATGAGCGTAGTCGAAGTGCCTGTATAAAAATCGTTGCGTGACTACCTTAGGATTCTGAAACATGCATTTTTGGATAGGACACATATTACTTTCTAAGTAAAGTCTTGACCCGACTACGGTAGGTCTCATAGCTTTAGAGTTATGGACCTTTAAAGTTAATTTTTGATGTTTTCGGCAGCCTATAACTCCGAAAGGAAGCATTTGTGCACCCAGGTTGGTCTATACTTTTTGTATTATCTTGGTGTCAGGAATCACCTCCCAAACGTTGTCGGTCTTGTTTTGAAACACCCTGTAGGTGAATGATGCGCTGCGTAGAGGGCGTAAGTTCAGCTAGTATTAAAAAAAAATTAAAACATCTACTTTGTATTCGCATCTGCAGTTGGTAAATTTTGATGCACATGCTACAGAGTAAAAGAGTATAAAGATGAAGAATAGAACATATAAATATGTCACTGAACTCTTATGAAGAGTTAAGTATAAAGTTTCTGGGAAGTGTTTTTTGAACATGGTTGTATAACACTTTTTTAAATATAATACTACGATATATATATATTTTTGGTGATAAATTATAAGAAATAATGTCGCAACATCGGAATAACGCATGGAACGTGAGTTTTGTACATGCATTCTGTATCTGTTGCTCCAAATGATCCAGATCCCTAATTTTTCGTCATATACCATTGCTTTTAGTTGACCCCACAGGTAAAAGTCAAGTGGTGATAAATTAGGTGGTCTGGCAGACCATTCCACTGGTGTACATCGACCAATCCATCGACCAGGAAATTGTTTATGAAGATACTGGCAAACCCGCAGTCAATAATAAGGTTGCGCCCGATCATGTTGGTAAAATAAGGGAAGACTGTCATCCAGGGCCGATACTAAGGAAAGAATGAGTTGTTCTAACATGTCCACGAACGCTCTGCAGTTAAGGTGCCGGAGGTAACAAATAGGCCAATGATACGTGTCCCCCAGATCCTTGCTCATACCATAATAATCCCTGCATCAACCATTTTACATGGATCTGTCCACTTTGGGTCATCTGGAGACCAGTAGCGTTGATTTTATTTGTAAGATAAAAATCTCCCATATAACATAAAAAATTGCTTTATCGGAGGGTAAAATTTGTATTGTAACGTTGGGTCCTGCCGTAATTCTTCCACTGCCCACTCACAAAATTGCACTCTTCGATCTGGGTCATCCTCAGAAGGACGTTGCTGCAGCTGCAGCTTGTGAAGATGACACTTATGCGTCTGTGACACACAGCAGGTGGAGGTTTGGGTGACGTGAAATTCCATGATAATAATCGGCGTGTGCTGCGCTTGTAAATTTACCATTCTATGCAAGAATCAATAATGCAAGCGTTATTTTTTCTTGAGAAATAACAGGATTACATTGCGAATGCCAAGTGTTTATGGTGTGTGTCACAATAAATTTCTAGTTTCTCATATGAATTAAAAAAAAAAAAAAAAAAAACTATATTGAAAACTAAAGTTGGAGGTCCGCTTTTGAGAAACTTTGTCTGTTATTGAAGATTTTATAATTCAATACTGCATCTGCACATTGAAGAAGGGGGCAAATGAACCAGTGGTAAGGAGGAAGGAATCATGAAGTATGCAGGCTTTAGGAAAGGGGCGGCAGATAAACAAGGTTGGGAACCACTGATCTAGATGAAGAAGTATGTGAACGTTTTTCAAAGAGAATTCAGAATAAGGTAAATTTAATTTAATTTGGTTCATACTTGTCTGTCTTTCTTTATGTTTGTAGAAATGTGTCTTTGGAATATAATTTTACAGTGCTATATCAAGCATAAGACTTCTTCATACTTTTCCCAATTTTACGCATTTGCTCTCTTGCCTAACTTTCTCTGGTATGAACAAGATTGTGATTGATTGCCAACTCATTTCATACAAAGAAGTGCAGAAGTTTGTCTTCACCAATGATTTATTTTGCTATCCCACCTGCGCAACAGAAGAAATATTTTCTTTTTATTATTATTTTTGCTTCGTGCTTCTGATGGTACTGGTTAACCGAGCCATCATTACCAATCTCACAGTTTATCCAATGTTTGAACTAATTGCATGTTAGGGACTAATGTCCATCATTTAACAAGGAAGTTTTGAGATGGTGAGAGCAAAAAAACAGGGTATTTGAAGTACAGTTACGGTCAAAAGTTTTAGTAGGGTAATATGTGAAAATTCAATGAAAAGTTCCCCGAAACATTATATTGTGATTTACGTGGAATGTAAGGGACATAGATCGATTCCATTGCGTTAACAGAGAAGTTAAGAGACGTGTGAGGAGGTACTCGCTATTTCCTGGAAAGGATGTATTAATTATTTCAATTATTTTTGTTCATTCAGTTTATATAATTCTGGATTTGCAATTTAGGTGGAATGAACTATGAATACTTTCGATATCTTGATTTTTTTTTTTTACTACTTTCAAAGTATTAATATAGGGGGTAACTCAAAAATTATTCGTTATTTTGATATAACTGTTTTTACTTTGTTTATACTGACCTCTGTTCTCGTTTATTTTATTGTTATGCTGTTGTGGTTATGCTATGAAATTTGGTTCTAATTCCTCTATTTGTCTTCCTTTTATTGCAGATAGATCATGGCAACTCTATTAGAAGTTTGCACTAAAGAGGAACAACAACCAATGATCTGGTTTGTGTGGTCAGAAGGTGTATCAGGGGCCGCAAACAATCAAAGACCTTTGGCACAATACGGGAACAGTGTCTTGACACAACGGAGTGTCTATGAATGGATTGAAAAATTCAAAAATGTTCCCACAAGTGTTACGCACGAGGAAGGAGCCAGACAACCATCTACGGGCCACAGATGATAACAACATTGAGTGTGCTCATGACGTGGACAGTTGAGTATTGTATCGAAAGTGTTTGCTGGATTGCGACCCCTGATACACCTTCCGATCACAAAAACTGGATCATTGGTCGTTGTTCCTCTTTAGTGCAAACTTCTAATAGAGTTGCCATGATCTATCTGGAATAAAAGGAAGACAAATAGAGGAATTAGAACCAAACTTTCATAACATAACCATAACAGCATAACAATAAAATAAACGAGAACAGAGGTCAGTATAAACAAAGTATAAAGAGTTATGTCAAAATTACGGATAATTTTTGTCTTATCCTCGTACATGATTAAAGCCGGAGTAACCATAAGATCTTGTAATCGTAACTTGACCAGAAATGTTATTTAATTTCTTTGACACTGGTATCAAAAAGTACTCTTTCTCTGGTTATATTCCCATGTAATAAATTATAATCTGATTCATAAGCAATGGCCAAACATAATCCGTCAAAAAGGGTAACCTTAAGGAAAACTAAGGTATAAAAATGTTAATTTTGATGTAAAAATAACTTTTTTTTTTTTTAACTATACGATAGTCTAAATATATACGAAATACATATTCGGCAAATAGGCTACATATTTAGTTTAGTAGTGAATTCAGATATTTTCATCCGGAATAATAACTGCTTTGAGGAAAGGCTTATTTTTCTTGTAGGTATTCTTGCTTCTAGATCGCTAAGTTCAAATATTCAAAATTTTCCCGATGGGAGTTCGTTTCTTTGGGGGGATTCTCCCGATTTCCAATATTCTGTTTTCTTTTGTTGCTGTCTTTACAAGTAACGCAAAAATAGCTTTCGAACTTCTGAAATGTTATGTTCAATATATGTGTAAAGTAGTTTATAACAAATAGTAGAAGAGAACTACTGGCAGTTCTAATGAGACAATAGATTAATTACAATTCGTTTGTGAACGTTGTTGTCACAATCCGCAGAAACAATAAGCATTTAATTCATGTTTTTAAAAAGAAAAATCTCTCTGAGTGGGTTATAGGTAATGTAGGTAGTCAAGGGTGGACTGCAACCCGCCAGGCAACCGGTCAAATGTCCGGTGCACCCCCATTAATGGAGCCCCCACTTGAAATATTTGCGTTACTCTTCTGGAATAATACTTAATAATTCCCGTATCTTGTAAATCGTAGTTGATAATACATTTTCAAAGTGTGTGTAAGATTGATTGTGATGTGGCACCCTCCCAGTGTCTGTACCACCACTATTTTCCTGGAATCAGTAAGGTGCGTGTATGGTTGGCCAATATCTGGACCACCGTCTTTTTCATAGAGCCATTGCGCCACTGTAGATAGTATTCAACTAGAGTTGACCACGAGACGAGACGAGACTGAATTTTCGTTACGAGACAGAGACAAGATATTTGTTCTTTCAATAGAAAGAGTATTACTTTCCGAGTCGACACATCACTTTCACGGCACTTTTCGAGACTAGACAGTTTCCAACTCTGTCTCGTGTGCAACCCTAGACTAACCTGTGTGTAACTTATGTTAGTCACGTGCTAGACTGTCATAATCTATAAGTTTCTTATTTCTTTCCAACACCTTCATGTAACGATAACTTAGTATAATATTCTTGTAAAGTCTTAAAATAATCTGCAAGTAGTTATTGATACATAATATTACAATATAATATTTAAATCGAGGAAAAAAAGGTCTTTCTAGCATAAATCGCGAAAGCTTATACAATCTTGAGTTGAGTTTTGGGTTTAACGTCCCGTTCAGCAGCAAGCCTATATGAGTCGTGGACCTACTGATTAACGTGGAATCCGAACCACATGAGCTCCTGCCGGGAATCGAACCCGGGTCTCCCACGCTAAAGGCGCATACGCTAAACGCTTAGCCACAGGGGAGCTCCTTATATAATCTTGCAGGAACTAAAAACCAGAGGGGAAAAAACATGTATGACGGTTACAAGATAGAAATGTTGAAACAGCTAATAAAAAATAAAATTGCTTTATTGGATCACGCTAGTGATAAGATTGAAATGTTAGTAAGTTTTTTTATTCCAGCCGATAACTCTTCGACGAAAACGAATTTTTCAGTTCTAGTTTTGCAGCAGTCAGCTTGAGTGATTATCTTAGCCAAGTTCGTTAGTAGAGTCAGTCCATCAGCATCTTCACATGTAAACGGTGGCTATTCATATCCCATACATGGATATATATGCTGTGGTTAGATTTTTTTTTAGATTAAAAGTTTTATTTTTATTTGGTTTGGTTGAAGTTAACAGATTTTTTGGGGTGTTAAACCTCAAAAAATACACCCCTCTTCATTCTGTCTATAATTTCTTCTATTTCCTCATAACTTCTCTCTACTTCTTCATTTGTATGCGAAGTGGTCGGTGCGTATGTTTATATTACTATTAGATCCTTCTTTTTCCTTTAAGTCTTAACATCATAATTCTGTCATCAACCAATTCTACTTTCACTACCTTCTCTTTTAAGCACTTACCAAGAACTATTCCTACACCATTATGATCACCCTTTTCATTACCTGACTAAAACATTCCTTATTCTTCGTTTTCCAACTCCCCATTACCTCCCCATCTAAGTTCACAAATTCCTACCAAGTCTATATTATTTTGTATCGTTTCTTCTTTTCCTTCTTTTCTAATTTTCCTCCCTGTAACATGGTACAGTACATACGTTCCATGTCCCTATCCTAAACCTTTTGCTCTTGCGTGTTATCCTTTATCTAGCTATCTTCCCCACATTGTTCCTTTCACGTTCAATAGTTCTTCCCAAAACACCCCTCTCCCGGAGATCCGATTGAGGGGATGTTTTACCTCCGGAACTATATTTTGACCTTCAAAAGACCATTGTATATATATCGTTGTATGAGAACCAAAGGAACGTAACTCCATTTTCGTAGGTTTACAGGAGAGAGATTTTTTTTTTTCTTCAAACAAATATTGTTTTAATAAGATGGTAGACACATTTTTGCATAGCAAATAAGTCAAGGACAAAGTCAACTTGAATAACATACAAATAACACCAAGTGGGGCTTTCAGAATGATGGTCATAAGCTAAGCAAACAAAAATTCCATTCTTGGAGTTACGTTCCTTTGGTTCTCATACGACGGTATGTTCTCTTTCTGCTGACAGCAAAATAGGGAAAAATAAAGTGATGATTTCCCGTTGCCTTCCATCCTGCAACATGCCACCCGTTAAAATAATTCTGACGACGCCTGGGACTAATGTTCAAGTTGCGGTACCAATCACCATGATTTCGCGAACTTAGCTACAGGGAAACTGCAACTTCCCGTAGGGCACTCTTTATCAGGCTACTCCCTTTAGTTCAATTTGGCAAAGGTGGCCCTTTTGGTAGTAAATTACTTCCGTTTTTAAAATTCACTTTAACACGCTATGCACTCCACTCGATACGTAAGTGTCTTCGTAAAGGTGGTGTTTATCGGGGAGGTATGCTGACAACGATAGTCAAAATACCGAGAAGTTAAACCACCAGTGGCGTATTTTGTGGGCTACCGACGGTAGTCCTAGAATATTACAAAATAAAGTTGTTATAATATAAACTAATTTATATTGCTAATTTTATACTCTAATATCTTCTTTCAATGATACAAGTTTGAGAACTTTATGATTTTAGAAACATCTATTAGTTTCTTTGCACACAGTCTGTTTCGCTTCTTAAGAGATTGACACGACAAACTAGCAGAAACCTCTCTCTAGTTATCCCAAAGGAAACGTAGTTATCAGTGCATTCCTCTCGCTTCACACCTCCAACTCCTCCCACAGCGTACGAACGGGCTGCCAGTTTCCTCTGAAGAAATCCGTTTCTTGGGCATAAGCGAAGGGTTAAAGAGAAGCTATACGAGTAATGACAGTGCATTTTGGAGGTCTCCGGGAATTACCCCGACATCTTGAGCCTCGTTCCGTAGCGGTTTGCGTCAATGCAATGCAACTTTTGTGCTTTTCCAAGATCTAGGTCTAGGTTTCACAGTATTTTACGATAGTTGGCATAGCTGTATGTATATTTGTTTCATTATTTGCGTTACTTTGCGAAGGCTCTTACAGACTGAGGCTCCTTCATTGGCTAATCAGCTATTTCAGTGTTCTTTATTACTAGCACAACTTTTACTTACTCTAGTGAGTAGAGTTACAACCTATCCAAAGCAAAATGTAGGGACACTTCATGCAAGCAAATGAAGGTAGAAATGTACGATCGTTTTTCCGTATTATAAAAGTTTTTCTAGTGAAGAGCAAATTATGTTTATTTACTCGATAAAAGGAAAATGTGTTGTAAGGTTTTCTCTTATTTTGAAGATTGTATAATTACGTAAAAACTAAATGCCAATAATAATAATAATAATAATAATAATAATAATAATAATAATAATAATAATAATGTTACCAACTTCATCAATAAATATGAAAGTCCGGATATTTTAAAGTCGCCACAGAGCCACTTCGGACCCGGCTCATTTTCTCCGAAGTCGGGATTGTCTCGACAAAATCGGAACGGTGGTGAGTGATGTACGAGTTATGGTACTTTTTATAGGAAAATAAAAGAGTTACAAATAAATTAAAGAAACAAAGTGTCTGTTTTGTCGAGAAATAGAATGGTTACAGAATGAAGCTTAAAGTGAATGAAAGACTATGAAGGTAATTTTCAAATAACAAAATCTGAAAATAATTTTTTTCGAGTGTAATAAACAGTGTGTAAAATAAATAAAAATAAATAAAATATGGTGCAAAACAGCGTCAGAGGAGGTGATTAAATTTGTACTTTTATGTTTTGGAGTAGGGTTCTGTTTAAGTAAAAACTGAAACCAAGTTAATAAATTGTTCACTTCTGTTGTGACATTGTGGGAGGGGGGGGGGAATGGCAGAGGAAGTTTCAGGAGGGGTATCTATTGACAATTACTGAATTATAGCAAGTTTATTAAATATACAGTCGTTCATAGTTATAACGAAAAACTAGAAATTGTGAAAATGGCAAGACCAACTCCTGACTTAAATTTATCTAACGATGTAAGAGAACACTACGTCATTGTATATTATGTTCGTATGACAAGTTTAGTTGGTTGTGTGGTAGGTCTAAGTTGTCTAAAATATTTTGTTGGTTGTATTTGTTATTCAGCAATGTAAATAGGTAACTAATTGCTTTATAGCAATATTATTTGCAAATTACTACGTATTTTTATGCATTATTGTTATTCTTGTTTGTTTGTTTGATAGAAATGTCCCTTTGCAGCACTGAGGCTACATTAGACATGGACCGGCAGGCTAAGGTACAATCTGTTACATCGTAATGTGTTCAACCCTCTCCCGCCGATAATTCAATCCGGGACCATGTGCATCAAGGGCGCGCGCGCTAGCGACTAGACCAGTAGGGAGGACGTAGGCGTAACTAGACCCAAGCAATAACTAATGACTCCAAAGAGGGAGAGCTCATATTATTATTATTATTATTATTATTATTATTATTATTATTATTATTATTATTATTATTATTATTAATGTACAGCTGTTATAAAAGATAGAGGTAGCCCAAGCCATCAAACCAGTATACGCCACTGTAAACCACTAATACAGTATCTTGTTGAGTTCAATACTTTATATTCTACAGTGACTATCTTTTTACGCCAATAATATAGACCCTACAAACAACTTATCTCAACATTTGATCTCCTTTATAGAAATACACATGTAAATGATGATAGAATGAAATCTTTGAGTTACACGTTCCGTGGTTATGCCTGGTCAAAGGAGCCGGTAAGAGTGAATGACTCTGAAATTATTGGTCTAATGTAAATGTGGGAGAAAACAGGAGAATCTCCAGGAAACTCACGAACATGATACTGTCCATCATAAACTCACACGACCTGGGATTGAACCAGAAACCTTCTGCCCCAGAAGCGAGCGCTCTACCACTGAGCCACCGTGTCTACCGAGAAATGTCCTTAGGTTCATACGTATTAGCAATACAGAAATATTTCAACTGCACGTCAAATATTCGTGAGGTTAAATCCTCACTTATTTGAGGCATGAGAGAGTATACCTCACATACTTGGCTATGAAACGATATATAAAGTCTAGAGAATTGTTTGGCATCAGTTTAACCTCAGATTTAAGATTAAGTTCAATAGTGAGGTTAAAATTTCAATCTTGGGGTATGAGAGAATATTTATTAGGGCCTACTGTCCGCTTCAATTATAGGCATAAATTTATTCGTAAGTTTCGGGTAATACTGTCTTTATCAGAGGTTATTGCCAATTAATATATCTTGAACATCATACACAGCTGTGTTCGTCTGGAACAAAACATCGACGGGATAGTTAGTTTTACATTCAGCGCAACAGTTTTCACGTGTTTCGTAATTTTCTTATTTCATTTCTCGCAAATTAGAAAAAATATATATATATGTATCGTGCCAAAGAAAGGAGCACGATTTTTCCTCTTGTGAAGTTCGGTCGGAACTGGCATTGTAATAACATTAACAAGACGTGATGAAGCAGGTGCTGACATCTAGTGTCTGCGCGAGAACCAAGTGCTCCATTGCTGAAAAGCTGTATCTTTCAAAGTACTGTGCCACTGCGAAAATTTTTCTTTTCTTGCTTCTCTTGATTCAAGTGTCTCCATTTCAAAGACTCGAGAAGGTTGGAAACAGAAAAAAAGAAAAAGAAGGTTCTATATATTATTAAGAGCGCGTTTCTGGTATCTTTCAACTCAACAGACAAAAATATTCTTTCGTCACGGAAAAGGGACAGGGAAATGTAGTTGGTATTCAAATAATAATAATAGTAATAACTTCTACAATTTTCGTGTAACTCAGCGTTTCCCAACCTTTTTCTACTTGTGGCACAGGTGTAACTTGAATTCTCCCGGCACACCCATATAATTATTATTATTATTATTATTATTATTATTATTATTATTATTATTATTATTATTATTATTATTATTATTATTATTATTATTATTATTATTATTATTATTATTATAAATATAAAATACCGGATAATTTTTTCTATGGTCACTGATCTCCTCACAAAGAAGAAAGCTTGATCACTGGTTTCCCCAATGGTAAATCATTATGTTTATTTTTCGTTTTAATTTAAAAACAGAAGACAATTGCAATGAATTATAGGACTCACATTTTTGAGATAATACACTTTCTTTTTCGAAAGCGGTATCCAACCTTTCACTAAGAAGGAAGATCACTAAATAACGAACGAACAAACAAATCACTTGTTCTTTCAAAACAGAAATGTATGTAATTTGTATGCACGTTTGCTTTGTCGAA
Source organism: Thermobia domestica (assembly GCF_964235325.1). Lineage (NCBI taxonomy): Eukaryota > Metazoa > Arthropoda > Insecta > Zygentoma > Lepismatidae > Thermobia > Thermobia domestica. Next base: position 153,475,695 of record NC_137458.1, read on the forward strand.
AGGATTGAATGATATTTTATAATTTCAAGTTACGAAATAGTCTGCAACAATGATGAACAATAAAGAATAATAAAGAAGCAACAATGGTCATAAGAATGATAACAAATACTTTTTTCAACATTAATAATGTACAGAAAAGTAACAATATGAAACTTAAAATTGTAGATTCATAGTAGAGGTACTGTATATACTAATGTGAAATACAAATATACATTTTTCCCTGTGTTACAATTTGAATGCTATAGAATTAGTATGATTTCTTCGCGGCACACCAGCGGCCCATTCTTGGCACACCGGTTGGGAAACGCTGGTGTAACTAGTAGTCAAGTCTGTAATGAAAATGATTTTTAAAAAAAGAAAAGAAGGAAAGAAAGAAAAAGGAACTTTCGAGTGCACAATACAAGTGAAGGAAGTATTGTAAATGGAATTCAAGATTTGAACAGATTTATATGTTTTGTGGTCCTTAACCACTGACAGTTCTTGAGTCAAGTCCCATCGGTTAAAATCTTCCTTCTACTTTCTTGATTTCACCATGTTATTCACTATCATCATCACGGCCTCCCTTATCGTGATACGTTACACTAAAAATATCGATAAAAACATTTTTAATGTCTAACTGTTTGCTCTTCCAGATGCATCTGTGTATATAGGCCTAAAGAAAACATTGTTGAGTTTATGGAGACCAAATTTTAAACTGAGAATTTTTATGTGATTTTCTAGGTTTTTGTTCCTTTTTTTACTTTCGAGGAACGATAGGAAAAAAGAAAGTGATGATGATCATGAAAAAAAAACTCGAATTCGAAATCTTAATGGATTTACACGTTTCGTGGACCCTACATGTCGAAAAAGGAATCTTTCAATGTCTGTTATTACGTCCGTTTGTCCTGAAGTAAAAAAAAAAAAAAAAAAAAAAAAAGATTCATTCTCGTAGACGCTATACCGTTTAACATATTGAAACCAAAATTTAAAACCTGATTTTTTTATAAGATTCCCTAGAGACGTTTTTCAAATTTTGTTTGTACTCCAAAAAATAAATATAGTTCTCGAATCAACTTACCACCAGTGAAGGGATTTGCTCGCCACGTAGGGAATCATAGTTCTATATCCTTTTCATTTTTCAACTCCTGTGACAAAATAGCTCATGGTTTTTGTTCGTTTGTTCAAATCCTCATTTAGCCTTTCGGCAGTCGCGCTGTTGTAAAAAGTACAACAGTGTTGTTGTTTTTGTTCTAAGTCACTAACTGACTGAACTGACTGAATTGCAACTGACCGAATTTATTGCATGTGTCGTTTGTATTTTTATTTATTTTTACTATTTTGAATGTGACAATGGGATCACAATGTGAATATAAGTCAATAACATCTTTACTGTTAAGTGTTGTAAAAAGTACAACGCGCGACTGCCCGTGTTACATAGACAGACGCGACTACCGAAAGGTTAGTGTAGCCATAAGCGTGATTAAAGGGGACAGGACTCCTAGAAAACTGTTACCTCCCTAGAATATTGTTGGACCACAAGCAGAAAATGTCGATAAAACCCACGAGCACGGTGTTTGTCCACCACAAAGTCCACACGGCGCGAGCTGGGATCGAACCAGGGACGCCAAGCACCGGAGGTGAACGCTCTACCACTGAGCCACCGCACCTGCCATATTGTTTCGAATTAACCTGTTTGAAATTACCCACTAATGTCCAATGTGCATCCAATGTGCATTGTGAAAGGCTCAGACAGAACAACTTACATTTTCAGTGATGAATAGATTCGTACTTTTAAGCTAAGATGATTTCTAAATTCAATACATTTCGTTGCACTGTATAGGACAAGCCTTAACATTTATTTTGATAGCATAGTGAACTCGATTTTTTTTGTTGCTGAAGAACGTCTCGAAGAGCAGCCTCTCTAAATGATGAGGACGTAGACAACGGAATAGGAGAACAAAGGATAAACAGTTAGGAAAGCCAGAGTTTAAATACTCAACTCTCTGTTTAACTGCACTACTTTTCAACTCTATACGTATACTGGTACTATATATGAAAATTGGCTAGGCTGACCTTTTTAGAATAGAAAATCCGTTTCTATATGATATTGTCGTATACAGAAGATTTCTCCTTGAATACTAGGAAAAAGTATTCTTTAGAATGCTTATTATTAAATATCTTTAATATATATATTTTTAAAAATAATCTTTTCCCCTTTTCTTAATGAATAAAATTACATAACAGAGAATACAATTTTGGAAGCATATTAAACCGAAACAATATCTGATCGTAATAGCAGTAAAACTTAAATTCAGTTTTTTTTAAATAACCATAGAAAAATAAAAGAGAGATTAATATAATCACATCTAAAATTATGCATATTCCCTCCTGCTTGAAAAGAGCGTAACATTACGTTTCGCACAGATGTGATCAAAATATCCAACTCTGACTTAATCGAGATCGTTGGATGGGAAACGGCGAAGCTAATAAGTGTTTCGCTATTTTTCTCTTTCTTTCACGTGTTCATATGCGAAACGCACCTGAGAGTTTGTGATGAAGACTAAACGCGTGTTCTGTCCACAGCTATAAATAGCAGATGTTGTTGCTCTTTCCTCCTCCTTTCCCTTTCTTTGTGGAATATATATATATATATATATATATATATATATATATATATATATATATATATATATATATATATATATATATATAAAGGGGAGACACTTTCATGAGATGCGTTGCATAAACTTATAATATGGCGGCTACAAAATGCGTTGTTAATTCTCCATTACATGTGCTTTTGCATCCGTTCATTACGATGCTCATTAGCAAACATCTGATACGTCTGCGAACCTTTATGACCTTCATTAAGGATCCATTTTAAACGGAAATTAACTTCTGCTTGCTAAAACTGTATGCAAGCCTATATATAGCCTACGATATATAATCTTCTGTACGTATTTTCCAGAAAGGATTTTTTTTTCAGTATTAACGATACTGGTATTTTAAGATTAGTGTCATTTCACTGTTGTTTGATACTAGAATATGTTTCGAGGCAGGAAGAGTTCGTTAATGAAATACATATCACAATGGAAAGACAATATTTGTCCATGATGATGTTGATACAGTTGTCAGTGTTTCGTATATTTCAAGAATGTTTGATATAACAAGATTAGTACAATTGATCTTTTAAACTAGGACTCCTTTATCGTTTCACTGACATAAAAAATCCTAGTTCCTTAAGCTTATTCTATAAGTCATATGTTGTTCCCACTATTGAGTACTGTTTTCCTATCTGGTCCATGGCCTGCCCTACTCATCTGAAAAAAATAAATTCTGTAATAAATTTCTTTTTAACCATTGTATCCTACCGAGCACTTCCAAAAAATGAAGTTTTAACATTTCTCAATATCAAACCTCCCCTAGTGAGAAACAACATTTCTGACCTAATATTTTTACATAAAATTGTAAATGGCCATATATCATGTGTCAGATCAATTTTCGCGTACCCGCTAGAACAACACGATCTAGTGATCTCTTTTAAACTTGAGCTGTGAGAGTTAATATTGTCCAAAGGTCCCTTCTAAACCGAATTGTTAGCACGTATAATAAGTTACCAGAAACTGAAGACGTTTTTTTCAAATGAGCATACCTTCAGATCATATATAAATAAACTATCTTTGTAATGTTGCCATTGTACTGTACTATCTTGATTTCAAATTGTTATTCTATTGTTATGTTACATAATTGTTAAAATGTTTCAGTGTAAAATGGCCTAGTGCTGTATCTGGAACCTATTATAAATAAATAAATAAATAAAATAAATAATGAATAAAATAATTGCTAATATGAAATTCGAAGTGTGCTGTGCCATAGGGATAGAATAATGAACTTCGCTGGAAATAAAAATATGAAATAACTAAAGACTTTGATATGAAGCAATGGTAAATTATTTAAAAAAAAAAAAAAAAAAAAAGGTCAAACATGAACGCAGCACGAAAGTAGTGAAAGGTAATAATAATAATGAAAACAAAGGAAAACATATCAGAGATATTAAAAATATTGAAATAATGTGGTTAGAACGCTAAATAAGAAGTAATTGTGATTTGCAAGTTGAGGTGAAAAGGAGAAGACAAAGAATTAAAAGCAAACCTGAATTGATGCACATTATTAGAGAAAATAATTCATTCAAGTGCACGGAAACCTTTACGTCAAATGATTTGTTGTTACTATCTAAACACTTACGATGATTATCATTGTATAGTATTTCTTGTATCTATCGTATCAGTGCTTCTTTTTTTTTTTTTTTTTTTTAAACTATACCGCAAAATTCTTCCTGTTTAATTCAGGACATCAATGTTTTCGAAAACAGTGTTACGAATTACAGGTTGGAGAGCAAGATGGCTTAGTGACGAAGTGCTCACCTCCGTGTGAAGAGTTCCTATTCTATCCTAGGCGCTGTGTACGTTTGTGGTGGATAAGTCATGTTCACGTTTAGAGTTCTTCCGTTTCATTCCACATTCTCATTTCCCAAGTTCTTCCATTATCATTTACTTCCGCCAATCATCTGTCTCCTTTGCCATACAGGGCATAACTGAGAGACGTAAAACAAAAATAAATAAATAAATAAATAAAAAAAATTACAAGCTCTTGTCCTGAAGCTTCAACTTTGTAAGAGTACATCTTGAACGAGGACTTCAGAATTGCCTTGACCGTGCTTTCCGTGCGCATGTTACTGGGTTTCATGCCTATTGATAGCATGTGTGGTTTGGATCAACTTTTGAGTGTAGGTTTCCGTTTCGTCTCATTTCGATGCTGAGGAAACAATGTTAGGATCAAAATAATAGTAGTATTAATAAACATTTAATCTAACTCAATGTACATCGATGTACCAAATGAACATTTATACCAGGATTATCATCATTTACCTAGAAGTACGTTTTCCTGTCAAATAGCCATTCTGATGTCACATCAGTGACACAGTTGATCCATTAAAAAAAAAAAAAAAAATAACGAAAATGTGTAATAAATAAATCCATGAATCAATCAAATGAAACGTCTTAACATACAAGCATGCATTATATATATATAACAGCCGTTTGATACATTTTGAACTTTTATGGGTAATTTAATACATTATAATGAATCTTTTCAGTGCATTAATAATTAATTTTATGCATATGAAGGTATCACTGGAGTCAAACATGAATTTTGAATGTAGCTTACTTTCTTTACAATAGTTTTACTTTTGGAAAAAAAAATCAAGCTTGAATTTCTGTTAATAAATTAATTACAGAGCATCCCGTGTGCGTAAGAGTATTAAATTGAAAACAGATTATAAATAACTCGTGTGTTATTTTAGTATAAATTTTCTTTACACATTTGAGTAATAAATTACTAACTTACACACAATACAGTTATTGCATAAAACTTCCATCTCCTTGGATGAATTATCGTAAATATGTAGTAGTTTTTCTCCTTTAAGTAATTGCTCTTTCTTTTTTCCCTTTTCTTTCTTTCTTTGGAATACATGTTTTGATTGCTTTGTTACAATCATGCAAGGATTTTTAAGAAGTCAATAATCCTTTTAGTGGTTGTTGTGCCAATGTATTTTCTGTTTTGGCTTTCCCCATTTTAAAATATCCACATTTCCTCCCCTATTCGTGTTGTGAGAGTGTGAGTAGAGACTATTTCTGGCTTCACCTGCATGCGTTCAATTTGTTAGACGCCCAGCAAGTGATTTATATTTAGTTAGTTGGGAAAGATTCTGGCCAGACGGCAGAGGAGGTCCATGCGAAAGTTAATTGGGAAATCTTGGATAAGAAGGCATAGAGAAAGAGAGGGAAGGAAGGACTTATATACGCCAACTGCTATCTAAATCACTAATTAAAAAAAAAAAAAAAACTGTAGAACATCCTGTTGAGATGAATTTGCAAATTGAAATATCTGAAAACTTGTACTATAGAATATGTTTGCGAAAATAAACAAGAATTACTTGGTGTTTAGAAATAAACTATTGGAGCAGATAAGAAAAAAAAAATGTGTTGTGACATACCTTGTTTGTTACAGACAAGTTAATAAGCCTAATATAAATTTGGATTATATTACTTTGCATGTTCTAATGGTAATAGCTAATATGTAGTTTTTCTTGTGAATTTAAGTTGTTAAATCCAATGTTTATATCTTTGAAATGAAAAAGTTGGAAACATTATACGAGGGTTAGTAAAAAATTACCCGCAATGTAGCTATAACTTTTTGACTTCTGTCATCGTTTATTTTATTCCTAAGCTGTTGTGGTCCTGCTATGAAAGTTTGATCCTAATTCCTCCATTTGTCTTCCTTTTGTTATAGATGGATCATGGCCACTCCATTAGTAGTTTGCACCAAAGAGGAAGGTGTATCCGGGACCGCAAACAATCAAAGACTTTCGGCACAATACGGGAAAAGTGTCTTGCCACAACGAAGTGTCTACGAATAAATTGAAAAATACAAAAATGGTCGCACAAGTGTTACGTATGAGAAATGAGCCGGACGAGTGACTTTATGAAACCCAAGTCTGTTGGGGATGATTTCGTACGCAGAATCACGACTAATTTCTGGACGATGTGCCACTTCCTCAATAGTAATTTGTCTATCTAAGAGAAACATGTTACATTCACTCCTCGATGTTCCTCTTTGATGCAAACTTCTAATGGAGCGGACATGATCTATCTGCAACAAAGGGAAGGCGAATGGAAGAATTAGGATCAAACTTTCATAGCAGGACCTCAACAGCATAACAATAAAATAAACGAGGACAGAAATCAGTATGAACAATGTAGGAAGGGTTACAGCTACATTGCAGATAATTTTTGACTTACCCTCGTGTAATCGGTAAAAGATTAAAGTAACATGTCTCATTTTTACATTGCGTCTTACGTCTTGTTATACATATCATATGGTTTGCTCATGTGTGAGTGTCGCAGTGAATTCCGTGAATAATACAGTAAAACCTGTCTTCAACGGACCCTTTATTAAACGGAAAACTGTCTTAAACGGAAATATTTCACGGTCCCATGAATTTTGGAGAACAAAACGTGTAAAAAGTCCCTTCATTAAGCGGAAACTGTATTACGCGGACAACGGAAAGAAAAATAAACATTTAACGGAAAATTCTGAGTTCCGGACTACAGCATTTAGAAGAAGTTTAGACATTTTGTGAGACATATACATTACACTGTCTGCGATAAAATGTTAGTTCTTTTGTTAAATATTTCTGGACAGTGTTTACCTTCCCCAACCACTACTCATATTCACCCCCACAAATTGTCCTTAATCCCCGCAACTTAATCAAGAATCATACGGAATGTCGGAAAGAAGAAAACGAGGTAGAGGAATACGATACCGAGTTCCAAGAAGAATGTAGAATAAATACATATCGAGATGCTCTCAGAAGTTTAAAGGAACTGCAAAAATTTGCCTTACGGAAAAATTATTCTGATTCACTTAGTATAATTTCTCAGGCTAAAGTGTATGCGGAAAGTCAAGCAGCCAAGCAGCAATGTACACAGAAAATCCTGCTTGGCTATTAGAAAAATAAAGAAAACGTGTGCAGAGTATATTTTGTATTCATTTTAATTTTTTGTGTATTTATTCGTAGAAGAAAGAAGTACTGTAATCGAACAATGTACGTAGAGCAATATATTTTCTCATACTTTATAAGCATTTTTTTTTTTTTTTAAAGAGGAAAGGTCTACCTCCACTAAGCGGAAACCTGACTTAACGGAAATTTTTGCAAGTCCCGTTCGATTCCGCTAAAGACAGGTTTCACTGTACTACACATGGTTTGTGGTATTCATAGGCGGCGCCACAGTGGGTGCAATGGGTGCAGCTGCTCTTTCTATTTTGTATATTTCTTGTTTCCTATGTTTGGATAAATTTGAATGATTTCTTAAGTCTCTCATAATATATTTGCTATTATACAGTGTTTTTCTAGATTTCTTTTTAGTAAAACTTAGAGATTATTTTTGAGATCCTAAGGCTCAATAATGCAGAGTGTTCTGGCAACCATGTTAGGTTGTGTTGGTAGAGCGTCTTCGACGAACAGTGCGATGTAATTACTAGTTGTTATTGTATGTACGCATGTCGGAATGTTAATTTGCCGTTAAAATGTTTAAATGGAAACAAGCAACTTTGCTTGAATGGATAAAAACCACATTTTCAACCAAAGCTCTTGTAATTGATGTCATTTGCAAAAAAGTATCCTTGTACACTTAAAAATTTTGATATTTCTTTGATAAATCCATAACTCACATACACGTGTATCCATGTATGAAGTTTCTTTAAATCTGTACATAGAAGTTTTTATTGCGTGCCATGTTAATATTTTTCCTTTGTCTTATTCCTTCCCAGTCTGCACCCACATTACCAAAATCCTGGTGCCGCCTATGGTTATATTATCTATAAATAGCAATGAGAATGAAACTCAGTCCATTCCTTATGCCCGATAAGCTGAGAGGAACACATGGTAAATGTAAGAGAACAATTGAATCGGTGAATCAAGAAGGAAGAATATTTAAAAAATACAGAATATTGTGTGATAGCAATTTCTATATAACTAAATATCCAATCTCATTACTTTTTTTGTATTTTGGAAGATGAAAAGTCATAACATATGCTGCAAATGTCTCATACAAATATTTTTTATGTAAAGGCTGTGTTATTCCCAGTAATAAGTGGTTTGTACTTTTATTTTTCCAAAAGTAAAATGCTGTGAAATGTTTTCCTTTTTCCGGTCACCTATTCAATTACGAAATGATTGACTTATTGAAAAGAGTAGGGAGAATAGGGGAGAACCTGGAAATATATGTTATCCATCATGAATTCACATAGTCTGGAATCAGACCAAGAATCTTCCACATCAGAGATGATCGCTTTCCCACTAAGAGACCGTAATTTACTTGTGTGTATACGTAGGGACCGCAGTGGCTCAGTGTTCACCTCTGGTGCACAAGGTTCCTGGTTCGATCTCAGCTCGCGCCAAGTGAACTTTGTGATGGACAAACACTATGTGCGTGGGTCAAGAATCTTAAAGGAAGTTTGAAAATTACACATACACATGTCTTTCATTTCTCTCCTAGCCTTCAATTATATATATATAAACAATAATGTGTGACAATTGCCAAATTTAAGGTGTGCCAACATACACCCCTCCCAAAATTTAAGAGGAGTGCATCAAAGTACTGGTATTCTACGATAAGAGAATTTGCCCATGTATCTAGTAATACTATATAATGCAATAAAGAAGGCAAAAAAAAAAAAAAGCAAAAACCAACAACTGGTGTGCACATAGTAAATACGTATTGATTACATATATTTTTGGCAATTTTTACCCTAGAAGGGGACAACGAGGACGAACCAAATTTACAAATATACGGTATTTATATTCGAGCGCTACGGAACATTTACCAAATTTTATTTTTTGACAATTCCCACATTTAATGGGCCAGTCAATGTACTTTTTCGCAAAATTTAAAATGGAAGCATCAATGTACCAATGTCATATGAAAGACAACGGACCTCTGTACTCGTCTATATAATCATATAACGTGATAAAGCCTCATCAGATAGGATAAAATACGTCAAACACATCTAGAATTTACTTTTTGGCATTTTTTAACCATAAAAGGGCAGGAACGAGATGGAAGTACATGACAAATTTTTAGTTTTGACAATATCCAAACTTTAAGAAGCGGTCCAATGCACCCATCCCAAAATTTAAGAAGTAGGCCAAAATTTAGAAGGTGGTTCTGGATACCAATGAGCCATTGGCCAAAGGACACAAAGTTTCCTCAAGTGGCCCAAGTATTACAATAGCCGAGCAGAAACGGAATATAGTAGCGGGGTACTACTTCTTGGCATGGATTGAATGTCCCAAGAATGTGTACTCCTCTCCTTGCTTCTAATCAAAATAGAAGTGCTAGCAATTAACCATTTTCGAGTTTCAACGTTTATAACCATAAACAGTAATAGATAGTAAGAAGCAGTTTCTGAATTGGACTCAGCTTCCTAGAAAATATGTTATAATTTCTACTTTACGTCTATACTAAAACTGGAAGTGGTAGAAATCTACTACCATTGTCTCAATATTAATCTCCATATAGGACACAAACGGTAAGAGATAGCGAGATACGATTTTATTCAAGACTGTAAGAGATAGCGAGAAATTGTTCTTTGTATGGATTCAGTATATCTCCAAGCTTATCCCTCTATTGCAACTGGAAGTGATAGATATACTGCTTCGAGTTTCAATATTGATTCCTAGATAGCCAAGACTTTGCGAGATAGCAAGAAATTGTTCTTGGTATGGATCCAGTATATCTTCGACCCTATCTCTCTATTGCAACTGGAAGTGATAGATATACTGCTTTCAGTTCCAATATTGATCCCTAGGTAGCCAAGACTACAAGAAATAGCAAGATATTGTTCTTTGTGTGGATTCAGTATATCTCCGACCCTATCTCTCCATTGCTTCCAGTTTCAATTGATTCCTAGATAGCCAGGACTGTAAGAGATAGCGAGAAATAGTTCTTTGTTTATATTCAGTACATCTCCGGCCTTATCCCTATATTGCAACTGGAAGTGATAGATATAGTACTTCCAGTTTTAATATTGATTCCTAGATAGCCAAGACTGTAAGAGATAGCGAGAAATTGTTCTTTGTATGGATTCAGTATATCTCCGACCCTATCTCTCCGTTGCTTCCAGTTTCAATATCGATTCCTAGATAGCCAGGACTGTAAGAGATAGCGAGAAATAGTTGTTCGTTTATATTCAGCACATCTCCGGCCTTATCCCTATATTGCAACTGGAAGTAATAGATATAGTACTTCCAATTTTAATATTGATTCCTAGATAGCCAAGACTGTAAGAGATAGCGAGAAATTTTTCTTTGTATGGATTCAGTATATCTCCGATCCTATCTCTCCATTGCTTCCAGTTTCAATATCGATTCCTAGATAGCCAGGACTGTAAGAGATAGCGAGAAATAGTTGTTCGTTTATATTCAGCACATCTCCGGCCTTATCCCTATATTGCAACTGGAAGTAATAGATATAGTACTTCCAATTTTAATATTGATTCCTAGATAGCCAAGACTGTAAGAGATAGCGAGAAATTGTTCTTTGTATGGATTCAGTATATCTCCGACCCTATCTCTCCGTTGCTTCCAGTTTCAATATCGATTCCTAGATAGCCAGGACTGTAAGAGATAGCGAGAAATAGTTGTTCGTTTATATTCAGCACATCTCCGGCCTTATCCCTATATTGCAACTGGAAGTAATAGATATAGTACTTCCAATTTTAATATTGATTCCTAGATAGCCAAGACTGTAAGAGATAGCGAGAAATTTTTCTTTGTATGAGTTCCGTATATCTCCGATCCTATCTCTCCATTGCTTCCAGTTTCAATATTGATTCCTAGATAGCCAGGACTGTAAGAGATAGCGAGAAATAGTTGTTCGTTTATATTCAGTACATCTCCGGCCTTATCCCTATATTGCAACTGGAAGTGATAGATATAGTACTTCCGGTTTTAATATTGATTCCTAGATAGCCAAGACTGTAAGAGATAGCGAGAAATAGTTCTTTGTATGGATTCAGTATATCTCCGACCTTATCCCTGTGTTGCAACGGGAAGTAATAGATATGTTACTTCCAGTTTCGGTATTAAATCTCCATAATTATGAAGTGTACCATAGTTTCACGATGCAAAACAAAACTCAGTTGTTTGAGTTTTAAAGCCAAAATCCAATATAAACATTCTGAATCAATATGCAAATAAATGTTGCCGTCGCTTATTTATGACATTAATCGTGCATTAGAAGGTACCCAATTTTTAATATTTTTACATTTCACAACGACTTTGTTATAGAGTGTACGTATAGTACAGAAAACAGCTATAGAGAACTATTTTCCCGGATGTCTTTCTGTCTGCTGAAGATATTTTTTCTTCCTTCTGTATTTTTCTCTGAAAAGGCCTTGAAACAGACAATCTCGTAATATTGTTATCGGAAAGCATTTAGCAAAGTGTTGACGTGGCATCTTCTTTTTTTTTTTTCATTTTATTTTCGAAAAAAAAAGAAGAGAGAGAGAGAGAGATTCATCTAGTCCCAGGAGTAAAACCCTTTATCTACGCAGATAAAACAACGAAGACGAAACGAAAAGTTTCAGCTCGTGTCATCTACGTACTTATTATCTTGTAATACATACAGAAACACTTGTGCTTCTAGATTTTTTACGTCCAGTGCATCTTATTACAATCATTCTCATACACTTAAGAGTTGATGATGAATGTAAATGAGTAGATAGAAATATCAAATGATCAAAAGAGGAAGAAGAAAAATGGCAAAAAGAAGAAAAATGGCAATTTATTAAGAAAACTAAGACATTTTTGTGCCATGTTAACACAGAAGATAAAAGTATAAAGGAAATTTAATTTATTGGGATAACAAAACAGAGAAATAAGTGTCAAATAAAGTACTTACAGCTTGAAATACGTATTACGAAATGCAGAATTATTATTATTATTATTATTATTATTATTATTATTATTATTATTATTATTATTATTATTATTATTATTATTATTATTATTATTATTGCATTTCAACTCGATTTTTAGTTTAAATGTAGAAGAAAAAATTGTGGAAAGGTCTTGTTTGAATATTATGTCTACTCCTACATCAAATTCCATAAACCAATCCAAAATGCTTTTCTTTAAAATGAAATTTTTGGTTTACGTCTTACGGTTATACTCTGTAAGCTAGAGCAGACGGGTGATTGATGAAAGTGAATGATTAAGAAAATTATTAGTGGGACGATACTATGGTAAGAAGTAGAAAAAACTCCGAGAAAACCCACAGACACAATGTTATTCACTGCACACTCTCCTGAGGTCGAACCAAGAGCCCTTCGCACCAGAGGTGATCGTTCTACCAATAAATTACCGGAGCCACCGAAGCTGCTTTCGAAAAACGCTGCCAATGTAAATTACAAAATTGATTTAATCAACTCAGCACAGCAGAAAGCTTTATTCGGTTATTTTTTAAAACACTTTTTATGCGTAAGAGCTATTTAGAATGTAAGACTACTAAATTTAAATGAGCGAAACTTACATGAAAGTCACTGTAATATGAATTACATAGCTTTCTGTAAAGTAATTATTTCTTACAGTGTTTTTAAAACAAAAACAAAGTCGTCGTTACATACTTTCTTATGAATGAAGCAACCCCCTTACTGGAGAAACAATTATCTACAACTAAAGGTCGTCTTTTGATTTTTTGTTGCTTCATTCAATGTTTAGGGAAATGTCACCAGGTGAATTTTGTGAATGTCTCCTGGTTTTGAGGATATCATGGTTTAAAATGAACTATATGAAATTTCAGGACCTTGAACTATTTTGATTAGCACCCGTTTTGTGATTGAACCCTTTTCCGAGTATTTTTAAAAAATTATATGCATATTTTTTTTTTTAAAAAAAGATAAATTCATTATTATATAGGAAGGAATATGTTTAAGGAAAAAAAAAGCATAGTTATTTTTTATAAAGTGTTGTTTATTTGGTACTGCCAGTTTGCCTGTGTGCTTACAATGAACTTGTAAATAAGCGTAAATAACACAAGATGAAAATTTTCGATAAAGTTTTGAAGATAATTGGAGCAAAATCGGTGCACGCCGAAATAAATACCCAGAATTCCACAATCTGTTCTCGGCATAGAATGTTCTACGAATAATTAGTTGCAAATGGGAGATATTCCGCTCACACGGGAGATGCTCATGAAGAGCATAGAATAGTTGTTGGAGATGTTATGGGAGAAAAATCCCTTTGTGTAGTATAATAGATGAGTTGGGTGATATTATCACTTCTGATGACAACGAAAGTGCAAGGTTTCAAAAGTAGCTTTTTTTTTGGGGGGGGGGATTCAAACAATCTGACTGATGGATTTAAAAAGTAATAGCAGAAACAAAGGCTTGAGAAAAGAAAAACTTTTGGAAAAAATCGAAGTTTTTTCTACTGTTTTTTGTCTGGCAAATTTTGAGCTTTTTTCTTTTTTTAAAAAATTTGATTTTAATGATAAAACAACGATATGTTCTACTTTTCTTTTCCCATTATAACACGACATAACATTTAATTATTGTACTCTGAAAGGAAAAAAAAACACGAGAAATTCAAAAATCAAGGAAAAATCGGGTTTTCGATTGAAAAGGAAAGAGATAATCAATAGACACCGTAGGTTTTCTGCTCCCAACGGATTGATTGTAGAGCTTTAAAGAGTCAACGAGAAAAGTGTTTAATTAAATATTTCAGTAGTGTTAACAATAACTGTGCTGAAACTGTAGTTAGATTTCGTGGGACAACAATAAAGAAAGTAGTTGTTTTGTGAATGAAATTGTTTTACCACCGTTAAAGAAAGAAGTAGTTTTGTGAATGATATTGTTTTACCACCGTTAAAGAAAGAAGTAGTTTTGTGAATGATATTGTTTTACCACCATTAAAGAAAGAAGTAGTTTTGTGAATGATGTTGTTTTACCACCGTTAAAGAAAGAAGTAGTTTTGTGAATGATATTGTTTTACCACCGTTAAAGGAAGAAGTAGTTTTGTGAATGATGTTGTTTTACCACCGTTAAAGAAAGAAGTAGTTTTGTGAATGATGTTGTTTTACCACTGTTAATCTAACATCAACCCGAAAACTGCTGTTAACATCTTTAGTTTTGTAAACTGAGCTCATATTATTGTAGGTTCCAATATTAGGATAGCTGAAGTTCACAATAGTGTTTCCCAACGAAAAACAATATATAAAAGAAATTTTATAACAAAATCGAAATAATATTGTATCTGTTTCTTGGGTTATGATTCCTTTTTTCTTGCAGGGGGCGCGGTGGCTCAGTGGTAGAGCGTTCACGTCTGGTTCTTGGGGTCCCGGGTTCGATCCCAGCCCCCGCCAAGTGAACTTTGTGGTGGACAGACACTGTGCTCGTGGGTTTTCTCGGGGTTCTCCCGTTTCCTCCCACTTTCTTCATTCCACCATTTCACTCATCTCTCATCATCACCGTCTCCTTTAGCCTAACCGGCATAATTGTGGGACGTAAAACTCAAAGATTTCATTTTTTCTTGCCTGCCAGTTTGAATTTAGGCAACCTGCAAAACATTTAGGTAATATGTAAGTTGTATAACTTACAGGCGCTGGATTAAGTGTTTAGGCAACCAAAATGACATCACAGATATGCTGGGTTGGATAACTTACACTTCCTGTAAACCAAAGAAATGTCAGTTTGAAAGACAAACAAAATAGCCAGTTCTTGATGGAACACAAGATCCACAAGTGATTAATGTTGTAAAGGCACTTTTTTTAAAAAAATCTAAAATCCATTACAGGAAGACAAAGCTTGTATTTAAACAAGAAAGGAAAAAAATAAAAATTGAAAATTTCCTTTGTTAAATAAGCCGGCTTTTTATACTTGTATTGTTACATGATTCACATTATTTTCAAGCAATAAGTTCCTTTACTCTCCTTTTGCTTGTTCTTTAAAGTATTTTCTTTCGGAAATTTAGACAATAATTGAAATTCTGCCTTTTATTATAATATTTATAGTTCAACTAGTGTTACCTACAATATGAGAAATGTATTGTCTCGTCTCGTATCAAGTCAAGATACTGACGTCCCCATTCATCCCCTATTTAATAAATAAATTAGCGTTTGAAGATGTGCAAGTCATTAAATAATATACTGCAAAAATAAACCAGTTGAAAATGCTCAAAGAGCATTGCCAAAACGAACGTAATTATTTTTTTCGAAATTTATATGAAATTGTACATTAAATTTATTTGATTCAATTCAATAGGTAATACACTTACATATTTGGAACTTGCGTATTAGGGGATCTGTTGAATTGGCTATATTGAGCTGTCACTTTTTATCTCCGTGTATATATACTGAAAATGCAGATATACCAAATGGCCACCGGTTACTATTTGGTACCAAAATGATTACTATCCTCTTAGGTATTGATAAACACTAATATGATCTCTCTGTGACTTAACGATTCCGGAGATATGGCTCCTTAAATCTCCCAAAATCGGAATTTTTTTTGGCCAATACCTCAGGAAAGGTAAGAAAAATTTCACGTGAAAAATTCCGTCACTTTTTTTTAGTTTTTAATGCTCTATCGAATGCAGGGCTCAAAATTGAAAAAAAAATCGCAAATAACAGACATACACAGAGAGAGAGACACATAGACAATTCAGTAACGAAAGTTCGTTGAAAATCGTTTACATGTTGTTATACCACACTCTTCGTGGACGTCTCGAAACCCGGAAAAATTCTGATAATTTGTTCATAAAATTAAGAATCAGGGCGTAAATTTTGTTGATAATTGTTTCTGAGATGAGAAAAATCGAAACATGACGAGGGAAGCTTTCTAAAGAATCGAGACGCGACGAGGAAACGTTATTTCTCGTCTCGTAGATAACACTAAGCTCACTGCCAAATATAATCACATATTGGATAAGTTCCATATTTATCACATTTCTTTGAAACTTACCGGAATCAAATTATGTCGATAGCATTACCACAAATACGTTATGTTTAGCCAATTCAAAATGTTTACTTGTTTTATGGTTTTACATTCTTTTCTAGTACCAATATAATATGGGACATGAATTTCAGTTTAAATAAGATTCGAAATACATGAGTATTTATTGGGATTTTTTTTTTCGTACCGATAAGATTGTCTACAAGACAAAATGAAACAGAATTTTTGTAACGAGATATGGGACAAGACATAGCCCTTACAAAAGAACAGATGCACTTCCTGAGACGAAACATCACTTTTGTGATACCTTTTCGAGACGAGACGACCTCAATTCTTCTCTCAGAAGCAAGTCTACGCACCGAAGTTCGAGACAAGGATTATTTTGCCTTGGATGCATCAATAAGAAAATTAAGAAACAATAATTTAAAATAGACAGAATCTTAAGGAAGAAGGTGTGTACAATCATTGGATTGGATTCATATAGGCAATGTTTGTTTCTTCGACATTCAACTCCTGTGGACCAGACACATTTTTAATACTACTATAATCTTTATTTTAGATAGACAAAGACACAAAGGTTATCTCTACGTTACAAATTTATTGTCCCACGAAAAGAAATATTTTTCGAGTCAATGTAACTTTTTTCTTCTGATAAGAACTATTTGTACGTGTACTCTAGAGTTTCGTGTTTGTTCGTGAAGTAAATGCCGAATGTAAACATGAACTTTGTGAACTTGGAATCATCGTCGCTTATCTCTCGTCAGAAACGTGCTTCTTTTTTCCCTCGGTTGATCTCAGAATATTCTTCTTCCAGCTCCCTTCGTGGCTATCTGGATAGCGTTCGCGCCTTTGGCACAGGAGATCGAGCATCGATTCCCAGTGTGAGCTCATGTGTTCCGGTTCCACGTTAGGCTGTAGCTCCACGTTTCATATAGCCTCGGTTCTGAAAGTCAATCTAACCAATACTCTTTAAGTAATTTACGTTTTGGGAGTTATATCGTACTTTGATACTTGTCATTTTGATATCTGTCGGAAAGAACCAAATGTAGGCTTCACCGTATTAAAAACGACTGTTTTGGTTTGACCACTTAGGGTAAGTGCGCCACATGTTCGTATTTTTAATGTCATGTAAAGTAATGTTTCGATAAACAAGATTCTGAATACGATCATTTCAAACACTACTTTATCCCTTTTAATAAATAATTAATGACTAAAGTGGCTGGGTACTATTACAGGCATAAAATTTAAAGATATATGCGACAAAGACATGAGATGACTTAGATAAAGATACATATCGAAGACATGGGATGATGGGTGTTTTCCAATCGTTATATGACTTCCAGGCCTGTAGCCAGCCCAAAAATATAGGGGAGCGGTCCGCGGCAGAAGATAGGGGGGAGGCGATCCACCCGTATTACAGTTCATAACCATATGATAGTTCATTTGCAAGCCTACCGTAAAAATTTTAGATGAGACCTGTAAAAATTTTGGGACCCGGCCCCCTAGAGCCCCCTGGATACGGGCCAGATGACCTCTAATGTATATATCAGGGTATAGAAGCAAAACCTGCTAAATCCATTTTTCAATTTTGTCAGGAGACGAAACAAAGGTGACTCCCTTGTGTTTCAGAATTGTTGAACAATTGTTTTTCTTTAGTGGTAGATTTAATTTATCTCCATTAAGTAGTGACCACTAAAAAAAAAAAAAAAAAAAATCTGAAACCAGTGGCGGATCTAGGCCAGGGCCGGGGGGGGGGGCAAGATCCCCTGTTTCTTAAGAGACAAAAATAATTTAAGCCGTTATTTATATATTTTTGAAAGTTTATAGTAAACTCATAATATACCTCTCTTAGCCTGAGTTCTGGCTGCCCGCCCCCAGTTTTTACCTTCTAGATCCGCCACTGTCTGAAACATAAGGGAGTCACTTTTATTTCGTCTCCTGACAAAATTGAAAAATAGATTTAGTACGTTTTGCTTCTATACCCCTGATATAACTTGAACGTCTTGTCTTGCCGTATGAATGCTCTACACTAGGGTTTCTGGGCTCTAATGCTCTATATTGGGGTGAAGCAACCCCCAATTAGGATCTATAGTAGCAGAATCTATACATTTAACGATTGAACTTCTAATTTTGAAAGATTTTTTTTATTTCCATATTTATTGCCAATCCGTTATTTCTGTTCCTATATACGGCTGAGACGCATATTCAACTATAAGCGATAAACAGCAATAATTAAAGAGCTTAATAATTGGAAATAATCGCGGAAACAACAATCGGAATATAAAGCTTACTAGTCGGAGAGTTGTCGCTGGGAAGATAATTTCATAAAGGGGAAGATGTGATATGAAATTCGTTGAAAGAGTTATGTCTATACATTTTACTAGCACAGCTAATAGAGCTACAAAACACACAGAGCAAGGACGACAGGATGGCCATTTCCATTCTCCTGTGTTTGAATAGATATATAGTAAGTTAGAAAGAAAAGGCAACTGTAGTGGAGGGATATACGTGAAAAAAAAAAGATATTAGAAATAAGCACCTGGTATAGAAGCTTTTGGTGGTTCCTAAGTTCTAGTTAAAATAAAGGACAAATGAAAGACGATTTTTTTACGACTATGCGTAAATTTTATTCGTGTTATAGACGTAGTATCGGAAGTACGAAAAACTGGTTCTAAATTGCATACCTACTCTAAAACGTGTATTCAGACTAACGTTGTATGTTACTTATGTGTGTATGTACTTAAAGGAACAAAACACAAACAATATAGCCTATATATTCAGGTTTTGATTGTTGTGTAGCAAACTGCTAAAGAAGAAATTGCAACACACTTTTTAAGTTTCATATCGCACAGATTGTTTAAACTCATAGTTGTGTTTGAATGTGTCCATACAAGGCTTTTTCTATTTTTATTAAGTTTTGAATCAGTAATGACCTCAAGAAACGGGAAACTAGAATTACGCAATATACGAAATGACCTTTCACTGTTACTATGAAAACAAAATAGCTTAATTTCACACAAATATTCATTTCCTGATGTCATTAATTCTACAGTCAGTTTCCAGTAATTTGGTTTGCAGTCCGTAGTAGATTGTATTCTTGACATTCTAACAGACACCTAAACGGAAACATCTGTTTTCGAAAGGGATTAATCAGTGAGCTTTAACTATATGTAAAGATAATAAGAGAATCGTTCTAACATAAGGGAAAGAATAATATACTGTTTTCTGTTGCAAAATTACTCCATTTCAATAATAAATTATGATCATAAACAATTTTTCGTTTGCATCGCAATTCTAGGATCTTCCAACTGCGATGCAATACCGTTTAAACAAAATAATTATCTATTTATCTATCTATTTATTTATTTATTTATATTGTTCGCGTTTTGTTCCTTTGAGTTAGAATAAGACACTTGAATATTACGTTGGCTCTCCATCTACAGTGTATTAACAGTGATTCACTCTCTAATTATGCACTGCTTGCCTCAGCGTTTTAACACAGTCATGCTTTTCCCAGAAGTCGCAGAAACAAAAGTAGTTGACAGCACTGTCCCTGTCTTTCTGTGAGTCGTAACTATTTCAAGCACTCGGGTTTGCATTACAAAGAATTACGTTACAATGTAAGAGTTCTAGAACACAGAGGCCTACCTAGCATTTCTTTCCTGGTAATTATTTTGTCTTTCTTCATAGACTTGTTTCAAGTAGGAATACAGTGTAATTGCCTGTTTTTAGTCATATCAATTATTTTCTAGAACGTGATTGACTGATGTTGGAAGGATGCATAAGGGCAAAGAATGTTTTAAATGTGCAACGTGTCTAGGTCAAAATGTTGGTTAGCAAGTGCAGTCTGTGTTGATTACATTTCGGAGTTGGGGAAACTATAGGCATGTTTCAGCATTGGTTTGTCGCAATCCTGATGAGATCGAGATTCACCCATAATCGTTCATTCTCATCCATCATTTTAATCAATTTTTACGTTAAAATTACTACAATACAAAATAATTATTGAGAACAAAACTCAGTCAAAGATATAGGTGACTGCGGGGGTAAAAGTGAGGGGGAATGCAGGGGGACGTCATCCCCCCACCTCGAGAAAATGTCTACGGCGTCCTCCAGTTCCTAAAAAAAAATACAATAGGCAAAGATAGGCATGGGGAACGACGTGGTGTCATGACGCTACCTACCGTCCTTCCACCTTTTCAGATCCACTTTTACCCCTGGGTGACTGGGACCTATGTCTGCACCTAAAGATATAAAAAGCTCAGTTGAAGTTAAGAATAAAGAAAGAAAAACCTTTTTTTGGTGTCTTCTTTTCAGGCAGTAATGTTTTGTATTTGCAACCTACTTTTTCAATTTGATAAGGCTACTGTATATTTGCACTTACCTAGTGTTGGCCACGAAACGAAATCAGACAAGAAATAAACTTTTGTCGTCTGGTCTGGCTTTTTTTTAATAATAATAATAATAATAATAATAACAATAATAATAATAATAATAATAATAATAATAATAATAATAATAATAATAATAATAAATATTATTATTATTATTATTATTATTATTATTATTATTATTATTATTATTATTATTATTATTATTATTATTATTATTATTATTATTATTATTATTATTATTATTATTATTATTTGCAAATGTCGTCTTGACTCTCGGAAGAACTCTTTCTAGTCTCGTCTCCTTTCTTTAAAAGCCTTCCTCGTCTCATTTCATAAATTTGTGTACAAAATATATGTTCTGATATATCCCTTAACCTCTTCACGGATATGGCGTCAAATGATACCACATATTTATCGGAAAAATAATCCGATTTTTTTTTTCACGAAGAAGGGTGCGAATTGAAGGTAAGTAAAAATAATATTCTGAAGCACTTGTTTTCACTTACCTTCAGTTCGCACTCTTCTTCGTGAAAAAAAAAATCGGATTATTTTCCCGATAAATATGTGGCATCATTTGATGCCATATCCGTGAAGAGGTTAATTTCGTCTCGAAGTTAATCAGAATCGATCCGCGTTATGAAAGATCCACGAAGGATGTGATATAACAGCATTCAAGCCATATTTACTATTGGAGTATATTAATGATGTGTTTATCTTTAAACGTTGATTAATGGTTTTCGTTGTATTCGTACACCTACTTTATCAATTTATAATCTTTATACATGTATGTGTAACACTAAAGCAGTGTTTGAGACTTAACATTTAGGTGTAGTGTTGCCCACAAAACTTGACAAATTTTTCGTCTCGTCTTGTCTCAAAATTAAAAATTTACTTTTCGTCTCATGGGCAACACTACATCTGAATTTTTCTTTTTCTTTTTTTCTTTTCTTTTTTCTTTTTTTTAACATCCAAACAGTTGATTGATTAATTCGTTGGAATTTAACGTCCCTTTGCAGCATCGGCGCTATGTGAAACGGTACTTACTGTTGAAGTATGTTCCAAGACTACATCCAGATTTGTACCTAAGGCAAATGCCTTCACCAGTGATCGAAAATAGGACTCTGCGCACAGAAAACACGTGCGTTACCGAAGGGCGCTGATTTCTCTGTAAATTTGGAGGGGGGCATTCAGATGCAGAAAGCATGTATGAGGATTTTAAAACAAATTGCATTCAAATTATGCCAAATATTGTAAATTTACAAATACAATGAGGGAGCCCACATGAGCTTTGGGAGGGGGGCTTGTCCCTCCCCCCAGGATCGGCGCCCTTTGCGTTAGCCACCAAGGCCACGAATTGATTGTTAGTAATGATAAAAGGTTGCTTTGCTTGGCTGATTCTAATCCATTGACATGCCTTAGAAATATTGACTTACATTAAACGATGTGAAAGGGTCATCTGATCCCACGCTACAAAAATTTTACGAGCGAAACCTCTTTACTTATCTCTTTCCAATCCATATTTGTTTGAGTTGATTTTGAGTTTAACGTTCCTTTCAGCAGCGAGGCTATATGAGACGGAACCTACTGCTTGATGAACCACATGAGCTCCCACCGGGAATCGAACCCGGGTCTCCCACTCCAAAGGCGTGTACGCTAACCGCTTAGCCACGAAGGAACTTTCCATATTTGTTTGAATCGGAGACTTTATAGTCTAGTGGTTAAAGCATTAGACTCACGTCCACGTGGTCCTAGGTTCGATTCCCTGTCGGTGCTTCTCAATTTTCGGCGTCCATCTAGTGTCGTGAGGCAAGCTGGGGTGTCACGTGAATAAAAGACGTGACGGCTTATAGGTGTAGAAAGCTCTTGATACGCCTGTTAGAGAGAAAATCCAGAACGATTGAGCGTGTCAATTTTTTGTTATGGGCAAAAGATTTGAGCGATTTTGGATAGGGAGGCTACACGTTTTTCGCCTATAAAACAAAATCTACACGGTAAATCGTCCTAGGGTATCGAAATTTGGATTCTGTGTAACAAAATACATCGTATCCACACCCTGGGGTCCGCTGAACAGAACTTTTGTTCTTTTGTGTGGCTCTGTATAATAATTAATGAAACTGGCCCCGCGAAGCGTAGTCGCTAACGCTCTCGCCTTTTGTGCGAGCGGTCCCGGGTTCGATTCGCGCTCGCGGGGCCAGCTTTTTCAGGCCAGCCACCCTCAATGAGGTTTTCCTCATTCACACCAGGTAAATGCGGTAACTTATAAGTCTTCCTTCCTTCCCCAATCCTTTCTTCCTTCCCTTTCCTCGGATTGTGTGCTCGCCGAGGGACGTCAACCCTCAAAACGTGAAGGACTAAATGGCCTTAGATGCCGGAAGCCCAGAAATCTAAAAAATCCTAAATCTTATAATTAATGAAAGTGAGTGATTGTGAAATTAATTTTTTTGCGCTCTCCCAGGGATTACTTGCAACAAAGGCGCGCATGCTACCCACTAGACCAGCAAGGAAGGCTAAAATAGATCATAATAATCTTAAAATCATCTAGTCCAAATCGTAAAATATTTAGCAGAATGCTCAATCTTCGCAAGGGAAGCATAAAGTTTATTGGAAACATTTGAAATATACATACAAATTTGTATGGTTTCAAAATACTGAAAGTTGCTAATTCAGTTGAGTAGGAGTATTATTTTTTCTTTTTGTTTTAATGTCTTCCTTTATCATAATTTATTTCTTTCAATGTCGTTCTCAACGTATTCTTTAACCTTGGAATGTGAAACTTTATAATAAAACATAATATTTTGTGCTTTCACGTAAAGTAGATTTACAAGTTTTCATGCATCCCCTTTGGGAATCAAACCCAGAACACGTGCATAGAAATCAAATCATTTGACCAATAAAAGTTGCATGTGGTTCGATTCCCGGTGTAAGCAAATAATTTCCGATGTTGATTCAACAGTTATGAGCAGTATTTCTTCCAGACATGTTTATTGTGGGGCATTGACCCCCGGAGCTCTGAGAGTGCCTTCCCCCCCGGAGGAGACCAAAATAATATATCTATAATATAATAATAATAAATAGAGTAATACCGTGTGAAAATAATATGTGTCCCTCCGAATACTAAGTGCGCCGTCCCCCCGAAACATTTTTCTGAAAGAACACTGGGTATGAGATTAAATATTTGGGGACCTTCTAATGAATATTTGATTTAGGAAGCTAGAAATAAATTATTTGGAAGCCAATGTGCTGATTACATTATCACACAATTGTGAGGCCATCTGAACAAACAGACGGCTCTGTATGCACTGTATGCAAGGAGCTGTGTCCCTACTCTGGATATGCTGTTCTGTTTATTATTATTGTTATTATTATTATTATTATTATTATTATTATTATTATTATTATTATTATTATTATTATTATTATTATTATTATTATTATTATTATTATTATTATTTTAAGCTAACAAGATTAAGTATTAAAAGTCTTATATGTTTACTTGTAAAAGAAAACTAAGCTGAAAATAGGAAAAGAGTGAATATTTTAATCTCTAAAATATAAATCATTCTCTTCATAAAAAATAAATAAATAAATAACTTAGTCCACAAAGCATAAATTGCGTAAACCAAAACTTCTAACTTACCTAAGCTTTGTTTACCAAAGTATCGAGAGCCATAAATACATTCTGTGTTCAATGCTCGGCTATAAAATAAGGAAAACTGTAATGAATTGAAGCACATTTCACATAAAACAAACTTACATTCTCCATGTTCTTATTTTTCCCGTTACTGCTTGGTGGTTGTTTATAATGTATTTCCGTATCTTGCATTCAGATTTTTTTTTTAAAAGTATAAATCTCTTCTTATAGAATCAAGACATACGTACTGTTGTTCGTTCGTAGTGGGAGTTTTTTTTTTTTTTAATTTTGTAACTACGCGTGCTACGTGATAAAACTATCCAGCTTAGTCTGGTTTTATTAGCAGGCAATTAATTTGTCAAAGTTATTGGAAACAAACAATAAATACTTCGTTAAAATTTAAACGCACTGGCATATTTCTAATTCAAGGTTACATTTGATTAAAAAAAAAAAGTAACAAGGAAAAGAAATGAGGACTATGAAATTATTTGCAGAACGGATTAAACTACGGAATGCTAGTGTACAAACTTCTAAATTTGTATTTTTAAACTTGTTATTTATGATTCATGGATGTTTGCTTTATTTTCCTTAGCGTGTGGCGAATCGCTGGATTAGCATGTTAACGGGATAATACAGTAAAGTATTTTTTTTTTGAATCTACGAGTTTTTAAAGGTGAATTTTGAAAACATCTACAACACTACTGAATGTCTATAAGGCTTTAGAAGTACTTCAGTGAAGAAACGAGCGTACTTAAACATTGTTTAAGCTTTTCTATCTTAAAACATCTTAACGTGACAGCGTCGTGCTTTTACTTTTTATTTTTTAATTTAAATTTAATTTAATAATGTTGATCATCGCCAGCTTTATTTTTTAACCTACTTTATAGGAAAAAGTAGAATTCCCTTGTAGCTATATGGTTACCGTATGCATATATTTGGCGCGGGAGACCCGGAGTTTGATTCCCGTTGTGAGCTCATGTCATTTGTATTTCATGTTTCATATATTCTGTGTTGAAAAGGACGCTAAATTCCACTTTCTTTTAAAGTACTCTACTAAAAGATAATAAATAAATAAAAACAAAGGTAGATCTAACTTATCTTTACCAAATAATAATAATACTATATCGTGGGCCCGCATAGCGTAGTCTTTAACGCTTTTGCCTTCGGTACAAGCCATCCCGGGTTCGATTTCCGATTGGGGTACTCGGCCAGTATAAAGCTTTTTCAGGTCAACCATTCTGAATGAGGTTTTCCAGGGTTTTCCTCATTCATACCAGGCAAATGCCGGGATGGTATGGTGCCTAACATATAGGTCCCAGTTCGCTTCCTTCCTTCCCTTTCCCCGAATAGTGTGCTCACTGAGGAATGTCATCCCTCACCCATGACGGGCTAACATGGCCAGATGCCGAGAGTCCAGAAATCTAAATAATACTATATTATATGTATCACGATCTTCCGCAAATGGTTGTACATCTATTGGCCGCTGTTTGCTATATGAGCATTTATTTGTTGTGGCTACAGTTTGATTAATGAATGTACCATGGCTCGATGTTTATTTGACTTAAAAAAAAAAAAAAAAGAAAGAGAAAGAAAGAAATCAGTCTGGTCAGAATTACAAGAGTCAAAGCCAAAATAGCAAGGTGACCGCGTTACTTATGATGGACGCTAATTAGCATCCTTGGGTGGAAATGCTACTTTTTTCTCTTCAGCTGGTACATAGTCTTTTTCAACACCAATGTTATAGGAGAAGTGGACCTACAAGATTTTTTTTAAAGGCGGAATTTGAACCACCGTACTGAGTTCAAATATCAAGACAGGCGTACAGGAATGGAACCCAGAATCCCGTGTGTCGAAGGCGAGGACGCTAGCCACTAGATCCTGGTACTGTTTGCACACTAGTTGCAACCAAACGGATGTTTTGAATCATGTTTTTTAAAGTACTCCATATTAATAGCAATAAAGAGAAAAGGAACTCTAAAAAATTATATAGCACTGGCTGAAGAATGATACTTGATGGATGATACAACAAATAGTAGATAGAATCCGGTTAGGGCTGGTGAATTGATATTGTTATTGTTAAGAAAACGTCAACAGTTATATTTTTATCTTACATGGCAACACTGTGGGAGAAATCTTAACAGGTAGTTAGTCGGTAAGCTTCATGGACCTTGGTTTACGAAGCAAAGGTGACTTCCTTCTGCTGGTAACATGTTCCCTCTTTCTCTCTCCTCTTGCGTCACGTTCCTGTGTGTGTATGAGTATCTATATAGTGTGTGAGTATTGCCTCTCCTCCATACCTCCCCGCTTTCGGAAACTTCTTCAGAATATTGTATTATGAGGTGCATCCGTCACATCGCTTCGTTGTCATTTAACAGTGGCTATACTGCAGCAAGGGTGAATACACTGTCTGCGTGGGTGGTTAGGTGCTTACCACGTGGTTTCTAAGTGTTTATTAGTGGACTTACGCCTTTTGTGCTTGTTTTACCGATACATAGTGATTTATGAGTGTGTATAATTGCAAGTGTTTTAGTGTTATTTTTTTAAAACCCAAGAATAAGTGTGTGTGTGTGTTAAATAATGGGTGTTAATGATGGTTGTCCTAAACCTGCCACCGGCGCCTTACCAAAGAAGAATCCCAGTTTCCCATCTCGTGAGCGGCACAAGGCGGTACGACGGAAGCTTCGCACTCGCAGTCAAGTTGACGCCGAATCTGTACGTGTGGCCAAAGAGCAGCACGCGCTCTCTGATGGGGGCGAGGAGACCACTAAGCCCACGCGCAAGTGTCAATGCAATGGGAATGAGAAGTAAGTTCATTAGAATTCTTTTAAATACTAAGAATGAAATTAAATGATTTGTTGAACCATGACCTTTAAAAAAAATATTTGGAGAGTATTTCTACAACTAATTCTTATTGTTATTTGCATGGGCAGCTTTTCTGAGGATTCCCGTGCCCTGTCAAAGTTTGACTAGGCCCTCTTAGGATCTTTTCTTGGATATGTCACAACAGAGCACACATAGGGCCTACTTGAACGGACTTTCCAAATATTATATAGGGGGCGCGGTGGCTCAGTGGTAGAGCGTTCACCTCCGGTGCTTGGGGTCCCTGGTTCGAACCCAGCTCGCACCGTGTGACTTTGTGGTGGACAAACACCGTGCTTGTGGGTTCTCCCGTTTTCTCCCACTTTCTTCATTCCACCGTTTCATTCATTTCTCATAATCACAGTCTCCTTTAGCCTAACCGGCATAAGCGTTATTTCATTTTTTTTTCAAATATTATCCAAAAATTGGTGAGATTGGTCTTTTCGATCCCTTGATATTTCATAGAGCAGCGTCGCTTTCACTTTGCGTGGAGGAAGGGGGGTAAGGTTCTCCACCGTCATTAGTTTCACCTCTTTTTATTAGTATGTTAGTGTAGATTGACATTTTTTTAAAAAAAGTATACATTTTCAAGTTCAATGAGAAATTGCCTCCTGTCCTCCAAAATGACGCCCCTGACGTGATACTGTTATATGTTTCAATGTTGTTCACCAGGCTCGCACCCAAAATTTTTTATTGGGAGGGGTCCAAAACTTTTTTTGGGGGGGTACAATAATGCAGTACAGTTCATCTATGTAGTATTGAACCGGTGTTATTCCACACCAGAATAAACGATATATTCTTAGCAAAATATGACTGAATTGGATTGCTTTGCAAGGAAAGAAAGAGTACAAATGAAGTACAAGATCAGAATCTTCAGGCTACATCAATAATTTTTCTGCTAATCAAGTAGAATTTTATTAAGAGTGCGTACAAATATATGTCGAGTTTCAAAGTTTGTGGGGTCCCAAGTCGGTGGATCCTCCATACTTGCGCCCCGTTGTTCACTAACCATTAGTTGAGGACAGTGGCGGCGGTTGGACATTAAAAGTGGGGGGGCAAGACATGATCTGAATATTTGTATTTCAATCTTAGTTTCTCTGGTTGTTTCTAACACTTTGTTTGACGAAAGGTTGCATAACCAATAGGATAGTATCTTTTTCTGTTAAAATACCGTATATCGTATTTTATATTCCATTAAGTAAATTGACAAGAGCAGCGTAAGTGGGTACTAGCCCTTTGTACTCTTAAACAACGAAGATGTACGAAAGATTTGATTCCTTGCTCGTGAACATCTTAAAATTCTGCCTGGAAAATTGTGTGATCAGATTATTTAATAACAAATTTGCAAAACAAATAAATAAAAAGAATAATATTAATGAGTAATGAATACACTAGTTAACAAAGGTTTTGTTACATAAAAAGAAATACCTGTTCTTAAAGGAACTTTTTGCGCTGAATTCGAATATGCACTCGGTTTTTCTCCATCATGTATGATTTTCCCGTAACAGAGGGATTTTAGGGAAAATCCCTCAAAAATTTCCCTTTTCGTTTATTTTACACCCCAAGATCTTGTCCCCTTGCATATACTAACATAGAAATTATACCTAAGTATACTTTGATTCATATTTAACAAACCCTCCAAGTTTCGTAATAATCGCTTTATTCTTTCTAGAGAAATAAATATGTTTGTATGTATACTGTGTGTACTGTTTATTGCACCTTATAGTAATGCTTTCAGATCTCTTAAGTTGAGGTAAAACGTTTTGCTTTATTACCACAAACACATATATAAAATATAATACAATATAATTTACAAGTGTGACAATTTACAATAAACAATAATACAAATGTACCAAAAGGTCATGAAAAGACAATCAAAACTATCACAATATATGAAACTTCCATTGGGTTACAAAAACGTACACTACTTCCTTCTTTTTGTAAGAAATGTTGCATTCTCTAACAAGACCCCAACAATAGTCCCCCATCATTGAAGGATTCCATCGTCCCTGGTACCTTTTCTCCATTGCCATTATATCTTGGTGGAATCTTTCCCCCTGTTCGTCGCTGAGAGCACCTAGGTTAGCAGGAAAGAAGCTGAGGTGGGAGTGCAAAAAGTGGATTTTTAAAGACATCCTACAACCCAACTCTTTGTATTTCTCTATCATGTCCTGTACGATTTCTGTGTAACTCTCAGCTTTGTTATTGCCCAGAAAGTTGCGCACAACACACTTAAATGCTGTCCAGGCAGCTAGCTCAGCACTGTTTAACTTGCTGTCAAAGCTATCATCAAGCATTAATTTCCTAATTTGGGGACCAATAAACACTCCCGCTGAAATCTTAGCATCACTCAGGTTAGGGAACTTATCTCGCAAATACTTGAAACCTTCACCAGATGTGTCCATGGCTTTCACAAAGTTTTTCATAAGTCCTAACTTGATATGAAGTGGCGGTAGTAATATCTTATTAGGATCTACCAAAGGAGCGTATTTGACGTTGCATTCTCCAGGTACGTAATTCACTCTAGGTTCCCATTCCTTCACTTCATAATGTTTGTCATCAGCTCGGCTATCCCATAAACATAAAAAACATTGGTACTTCGTGTAACCGCACTGCAGTCCTAATAAAATACCAACTACCTTGGAGAATTGTATATATATGTATTAAGATATACATATACTGTACGTTTAAAAAAAATATACGTTGGAAGTACATTCTATTTTTATACACTTTCTAATTTACAGAGAGCAATACAAGTGTGTTGTTGACTATTGTAAATATTCATTTTTATGTCTGTGTTTGTAGTAATAAAGCAAATCGTTTTTACCCCAACTCAGGAGATCTGAAAGCATTACTATCAGGTGCAATAAACAGTGTACACAGTATACATACAAATATATCTATTTCTGTAGAAAGAACAAAGCGATTTTCACGAAACTTTTAGGGTTTATTAAATATAAATCAAGGTATACTTAGGTATAATTTCTATGTTACTATATGTAAGGGGACAGGAGCTAGGGGAATAAAATATCTGAAAAAGGGAAATTTTTGAGGGAATTTCCCGAAAATCCCTCTGTTACGGGAAAACTGTACGTGATGGAGAGAAACCGAGTGCATATTCGAATTCAGCGCAAAAAGTTCCTTTAAGATCAGGTGATTTTTCTCATGTAACAAACAAAAAGTTTAAATTTGTTAACTAGTGATATTAAGGCTTGTTTTGCAAAAGTTATAGCATTAAATAGTTTAGAATTAAAAATATGAGTTGTTCATTAATCCCCAGACTCAATTTGAGACTGGGGATTAATGATCAACTCATATTTTTAATTCTAAAAATATGTTATTACTCTTAGAAAATTAAAGACATTAAATACTACAAGCATATGCTACGACTTTAAAGCAATATTTGCTTTAGCTGCTTCCCGAAACATGTTCGTTCTCATTACGTGCACTTTTCACTTTTTTGGAACATATTAAAACACAACAATAGTTAGAATCACTCCAGTTATAAAAAATAAACTCCAAACCTACAGTTATGTTGAGTTCACTAAATTTAATTGTCGATACACTCGCACACACTGGCGTCTCTGGCATGTGAAATTGGGGAGGGGGGGGCGGACATCAAAGAAAGTGATTTAAATGGTACTACCTAGCCCAACCTGTTTATTAACTTCGATTCCATTTGTTACCTTTCTGCTTACCTTCACGGACCCCCTAAGGTATATCAAGAACTCGATTACAATCGTTTCATAGCCTGAATATTATATTCGAAATAAATATATTTATTATTATTGATATGATATTCTGTCGTTAGTAAATAAATTAAATTAGAATAAAATATTGAAATATTGTACTTAAATATTGGCGGGCACGCGTCCCTCTTGTCTCCCTCCCCGCCAGAGACGCCCGTGCTTGCACACCCCTAA
Organism: Thermobia domestica; assembly: GCF_964235325.1. Taxonomy (NCBI): domain Eukaryota; kingdom Metazoa; phylum Arthropoda; class Insecta; order Zygentoma; family Lepismatidae; genus Thermobia; species Thermobia domestica. The sequence continues at coordinate 153,507,053 of NC_137458.1, forward strand.
ACACACCACTTCAACGTAAGTTACACTGCAAAACAATGAAAAAGGTAGCAGTTGTTTCTTATTACTCTCTTTTTAATCAGTATTCTTTATTACCACATAGAAGAAAATATATTTTAGGAACTGTCAATTTTTGTGCAATTAAAGAATAACTTGTGAAATACTTTTTTTTTTTCGAAATGTTCTCTCAATTAGTTTCAAAGCGGCTAATTTACATATCAACCCCTTGTAAGAAGAAGTGAAAGTATGCTGGAATTATTGTGCTCCAATAGGTTAATTTTTGGGTTATTTTCCGCCGCAATTAAAACGCAATTCCTGTAGCTTTCTTAACTCCACGGGAAGACAGCGTATATGTACTCACGAAACGGCAAATATTATATGGTACCATTTTTTCTATGAAACAGGAATACATACAAAAACTTCACATTTCCAAATGAAACTATATACATTCACGGGTTACTTCAAAAAAGTGGGGGGGCAACTGCCCCCCTTTGCCCCCCCTAATCGCCGCCCATGGTTGAGGAGAATAAACAATAACAATATATCTTTCCACATTCTGGAGAACGAAGAATTTTATACTCATTTTGTTATAATTTCCAAGTGAACTTCGTTATTTGTATGCACTTTGATAAGCTTGTGTCCGTGAGTTTTCTAGAGCTTCTCCCGTTTGCTCCTTCATTCTCATTCCACCAATTATTTCATAATTATTCGCTTTCACAAACCGTTCGTCTGTCTCCTTCAGCGTAGTACGCGTAATTCTGATACATTAAAGATGTATTTTTTCTTTATTTTTAATTTCCACAAGCAGACACCATCTATTATTATTCGTTCTTGTAAATATTAATTAATGTCGTATTAAACCTACACGATTTACGCAGAAGATACCCGAAAGTTTATAATTTTATAAATTTCCATAGTCTTCTATAAAAATAGTATAAAATTACGTAAATTAACAGAATATATAGGCTTTGTAGCATCGATGTCCGAAGAAAATTTTCTGGAAAGCATCTCTCTGGTTGCTATATTACGTTTGATATATTTTTTTTATTTGTATTTAGAAAATCCTAAGAAATTTGTTTTTGTGAGTCAGGGGGGGGGGGGGCGTGCCTCCTGGAAGGTTCTAGAACACAGCCACCCTATATAGATTAGTAGCTAGGTTGGTTCCTTTCTATACCAAAGCTTAATATTCAATTCACATAGTATTGCCGAGCGAGCGTTAGCGAGCCAAGGTTAGAGCCCCACAGGGCACGCTGTTTTCTGTCTTTATTACAGCTAAATGGGAAGCGGGACCTGTGTCCTAGAACTTTGCCCGTACCTTCCCCTTCGTGCGCCCAGGCTTTGTAGGTCATATATGCAGTAGAGTCGGGCCCAAAATGTTCCCTCTTTGTAGCTGTGAATTACGTATTTTTTTTTTTTTCCTTTCATCAAGTTGCTACTGTTAGCTACGTATCTGACATTGTACGTGTGGAGTTTAGACCTCGGGATTCCACATCCGCTACGCCACTAGCTTCATTATAGATAGTGGTTTGAAAAGTAACAGGGGTTTTCCCTCCTTCGGACTTCTTAAACCATAGTTCACATGCCACGTGAGTTTTGTGGTGGACAAACACCGCTTGCGTGCGTTTTCTCGGGGTTCTCCCGTTTCGTCCCATTTTCTTCATTCTCCCATTACATTCATTTCTCGTCATCACCGTCTCCTTTAGCCTAGCCGGCATAACCGTGGGACCTAAAACTTAAATATTTAATTTCATAGTACAAGTCTTTAGGGTTAGAATATTTTCTAATAATGAGAAACTATCAGACACTGTAACGAAGGGAGGTCAATTTTAGATATAATTAAAAGAGGAAAAGAACCTGATTGGAACATGCTGAGAAAAGACTGAGACTATACCACGAGGGACGTGGTAGAAAGTACAATAGCAGGAAAAAGAGGAAGGTGAAAGATGCTGGAATCTGATGGGCGGTACTCAGATCGAAAATTGTTACATCAAGACGAAGAGTTAGCTGTGAAGATTGTGTTGTGTTGAAGTTTCTTAGTTGCGAAAGACAAGACCCAGTGGCGTACGCAAAGGAGATTTCGGGGTTACAACCCTCCTTGAGTAGGATATTATGGAAAAATAAATACTATATATCATGGTTCTCCTGAAAGGAGATGAAATCGAGTGCTTAAAGGCCTCTTGATGGAATTATGCACCCACCACTGATAGGACTTACTATTAACTTGGGATGCGAACCATGACTGAGCCTTGAAAATTAAATTAAATCTTTGTGTTTTACATCCCTGGTTATGTCGGCTAGGCTAAAAGAGACGGTGATGATGAGAAATGAATGAAATGGGAATGAAGAAAGGGGGAGAAAACAGAAGAACCTCGAGGAAAATCCCACGCACAGTGTTAACTGAGCCTTGAATCCCGTACAGTTGGTGGATGCACAAAGCTGTCAGGATAGGTCCTTACCACCATACTATATCGCTTCACAGGATATAGGCTCTTCCTCACCATACTATATCGCATCATAGGATATTGACTCTTCCTCATCATATTATCTCGCTTCAGAGAGACATGGATTACAACATCACGCCAGTAGCTTTAGTTATGTTAGGTGACTAGTATAAGTGATCAACAGTAAAAGCATGTAGACCCTATACACTTTTTTCTTGGTCTCTTACTGTACGCACATACTGTGAAATTCTGAATTATGTAACTTTCTTCATGTGTATTATACAGTTTCTTTGTTTGTATAATACACAATCCTCGATACTTTATTTTGAGAAACAAACGGCCACTGTTCGTCAAGATTTCTTTATCCCTCAGTATCATTAATTCCCGGATCTAGTGAGGTCAGAAGTATGCCCTTTCCTCGTGAAGAGCAGTTCGCTAAAAGCGATTACAGGAAACACGCTAGACTTAAGTTCTCGTCGGAAGAGAAACAAATATAATGAGGATGAACAGGCTTGCCTTGCTTAGGGATAGTTGGTGTCTTTTGGACACACACACAAATATTGAAAGTGTCAACTGTCAATAGAAAGATGTTAAGCAATTTCAAAAGTTGTGAGCAACAGCGAACAAGGTGGGGCATTGTTTTCTTAATCATCTGCAAATATGGATGAGGAAAATGATGATACAGCAATATCATACGTGTTGTTGGAGGCCAGATTATTCTCTGAATGGATTACGTTTGTCAATGTAGAGTTGTAGACGCTTTTTTTTTTTTTCAGAACTGCTCTACGAAATTGTGGACAATCCAATACTTCCTTTCCTTCAATTGATTGATTAAAATTTAGCGTCCCTTTCAAGTATTGACATTGTGAGATAGAATATGTTGTTTAAAGTTTACCTAGTTTACCGACATCTCACCGGAGATGGAACCCAGGAGGACCACAATTTACACGCATTAATCATTGAGACACAAGGGCCATTCCCTTCTCTCCCATTTTAAATGGTTATGAGTTCGTATTATTCTGTGAAGTCCAATCAGTTAGCATAAGAATTTCGAAGTAAGGATTACGTCTTTAGATATTAGATATACAATATTGATGCTAAAAGGGCGTGAAAGGATATATATTATACAGGGTGTTTCAAAGCAACACCAACAACATTTGGGAGGTGACTCCTGACACCAAGATAAGACAAAATCTATAGACCAACCGGGGTGCGCAAATGCTTCCTTTCGAAGTTATAGGCTGCCGAAAACCCGGAAAACTGAACTTTAAAGGCCCACCGCTCCAAAACGATGGGGACCTACCGTAGTGTGGTCAAGACTTCACTTAGGAACTAATATGTGTGTCAGGAGTTCACTTAGGAACTAATACGTGTTTCAGAATTTTAAGGTGCTCAAGCAACAAAAAGGTAGTCTGGCTACGGGTATTTAATTTGAAGTACTCACCAACTACCTCTATAAAAATTGTTGCGGAAGTACCACCGGATTCTGAAACTTGGTTGTATGAATAGGACACATACTAGTTTCTAAGTGAAGTCTTGACCCGACTACGGTAAGCCCCATAATTTTGGAGCTATGGGTCTTTAAAGTTCATTTTTTCATCGTCGTCGGCAGCCTATAACTCCGAAAGGAAGCATTTGTGCACCTAGGTTGGTCTATACTTTTTGTCTTACCTTGGTGTCAGGAATCACCTCCCAAACTTTGTCGGTGTTGTTTTGAAACACCCTGTATAATGGGCTATATACCCTATGAAACTGATCGTGTGGATAATCGAAATGAAATGAAATAAAATCTTTCAGTTTTATGTCCTACGGTTACGCCGGCTAGGCTAAAGGAGACGGTGATGATGAGAAATGATGGAATGAAAGAAAGTGGGGAGAAACGGAAGAACTCCGAGAAACCCCACGAACACGGTGCTTGTCCACGACAAAGCCCACTTGGCACAAGCTGTTATCAAACCAGGTACCCCACGCACCTGAGGTAGATAATCGAATCAGGAGAAAACAAACCTCTCGAACTGTGTTTTTATCTTGTCGATTTGATTAAATTGCACATCCTGAGAGAGGAGCGGAGCAGGGGCATAATTTATGTAAGAAATTGAATAACTCACGAATCTCAGTACATAAGCTTCTAATTACTAATAAACGGACACGTATCCCAGCGTTTTTGAAAATTTCCGTTTTAAGAGAGGGGCATTTTGTGTATTTGTTTTCGCCACATTGAAAGAGATTGTCTGTTTCTGATTGGATCACGGGAGAACGGCTGTGCAGTTTAAAATTAAGCTTGTAAGATTGTACCTACCTCGAGCTACATGTGGTCAAACTAAATATCTCCAAATCTAAGACGTAATGTCAGGGAATGTGACTATATTATCAACTCGTATGTCAAACTCATTGTGGTTACATGGTACTGCTACCTGATTCATTGGTTAGTTGTCTTGAATTTTATCGTCCCATTCAACACCGAGGCTGCGTGAGACGTGAACCTATTGCTTCCAATTGGGGCCCCGTACTAGAGCGTAATTTACTCTTGGCTTGTCAAATGCACACACAAGAATACGTTGCAGTATACAATTTTCTTGACAATCCCAGTAACTGTGGCTTCTGAAGAAAGCCAAGTTGAAACTCGTCAAATTTTAGTTGAGATCATGAAATTAGCAAACAATTATGATCAGTTTGGCAATTTTATTTAGTGAATCTAAAATTAGTAGGGGTTTGAACTTGACAAAATTCTAAAAGACTTTGCAGAGAAAAGAGCAAGAACAACTTTCTCATAATAAAAAGGAATAATAAAATGACTCATTTATAGTTTATGAGGTTAAGTGATCTTTTCTGAATAAAAGTAATTAAAAAAAAGAAATAAATGAATCATTTCGGTGTCAATAAAAAAAAACTAGTTTATGACATTGTACTTCTCAGAGATGTTATATAAATATTGTTAGTTACGTGTAGACTTATATGTATGCAATTTTACATTAACATGTAATTACATGTGTTTGGTCTATTAGCTTCCATGGATTTTTCAAATGCACATTTTGATTCCTTTCTTCCTACCACAGATGTATAAAGTGTACATATATATAAACTGGGTGTTAATGAACTATATCGACAAACTGTATAAGGTGATTACTTACATCAAAATAAGAGAAAAAGTTCATATGGACCTATTGCGGAAAGTGCATAGTTTCAGAGCTAAGGCTGTCCAAAATCGCGAGAAAGCTAAGTTTCACCAGGCCTTATTTCGAATTCGAGAAACTGTGGATGGTGGTACTTAGCGTAAAGGATGCCATGCATACACAATCCAAAAGTGCATATTTCATCAATTTTCAATAGGTGTAAAAGGTATTCCCTGCAGGGTGTAATTCTCAGATATATGCTCTCAATAGAGTTTTCAGATATACCCTTATTTCAAGGAGGGTCCAAAGTAGGCAGAAGATAAGCCTTGACACAGCAATGGCCATCCAATGCTTCGGAGGGAAGTCGAAAGTTTTAGGAACCTGCAGCTCCATGTTCTTTTGTGTTCAGAATAACGTGTGATGCGATGTATTTCGTCACGGTGTATTCCACGTTTTCTTCACTTATAAGCGTGAAAAAAAAAAAAAAAACATCGCAGCATGTTATTTCCCGAGTACGTGAGACCGTGCTGCTGACGATCCTTAACACTTTCGACATCGCGCCAAAGGATTCCATGTTCACTGCTGTCAAAACTTATCGTTTGCCCACTTTGAACCAATTATAAAGTCAGAGAATATCTCAAAATTCGGTTGATGGCATATCTGGGAATTTCACCCTGCAGGGAATACTCTGTGCACCCATTGAACATTAATGAAATGTGCGTTTTTGGACTGCGTATGCATGACTTCTTTTACGCTGATAAGGACCACTATCTACAGTTTCTCGAATTCGAAATATGGTCTCTTGAAAGTTAACTTTTTCGCGATTTTGGACAGCCCTAGCTCTGAAACTATGCACTTCTCCCCACAGGTCCATATGAACTTTTTCTTTTATTTTGATGTGAGTAATCGCCTCTTACAGTTTGTTGGTTTAGTTCATTCTATATATATGTGTGTGTATACGTTTGTTGGAAACTTGAAGCCCCGCAACATTCTTCCCAATCGGGCCCCGCACCTCCTAAATCCGGCATTGTCTATAGCTTAACGTGTGATCCGAACCACATGAACTCCCACCGGGAATCGAACCCGGGTGTCCTGCGCCGAAGATGAGTACTGTAATAATAGCAACGAGAGTGAGATTGCGACCTGATTCGGTTTAGATTATTATGGGGGCCGCGGTGGCTCAGTGGTAGAGCGTTCACCTCTGGTGCTTGGGGTTCCGGGTTCGATCCTAGCCCCCGCCAAGTGAACCTTGTGGTGGACAAACACCGTGTCCGTCGGTTTCCTCGGGGTTCTCCTGTTTCCTCCCACTTTCTTCATTCCACCATTTCATCCATTATTCATCATCACCGTCTCCTTTAGCCTCACCGGCATAACCGTGGGACGTAAAACTCAAAGATTTCATTTCATTTTTCGGTTTAGATTATGCTCTATAGACTTGTCCTCATCAGGAGTGGAACATAGAACCGACGACCGTTTTGAGATGATTTTACTTAAGAAGCAACTGATGCTTTCTTCGAAGCACTTGCGAAACCCGCTAAGTTTAAAGGGAACGTGTTTTGGACATCTTACAACTTATTTTGGCTAACATAACCTGAATTAGGCCTTCTTAACCATTGTGATAGGTCCATGGATAAAGCTGAATATTTTTGTATATTATTATTATTATTATTATTATTATTATTATTATTATTATTATTATTATTATTATTATTATTATTATTATTATCTGGACATTATTTTCGTTGCATATTCTATTGTTATCAATGGTCCTCAACCTGGGAAGGGATGTGAAGAGCAAGCACTGTGAGTGCATGTCACTGACAGAAACGCTGACATTATGAATAGAATACCATTTGTAACGACCATTTACAATTTAGCTTCAGATACTTAGCAGACGGTACATGTTTGCTATTTTGTTTTTGCTGTTCCTACTCAAGATCTCTACATTATCGGAAACTAAATAATTATTCAAATTGACATTCTTTATTAAATTATTATTACTGAAGATTTGAGAATTAAATGTTGCATATGAAACCGCAGAATGGGTCAGACAAAAAGCACGTATGACCAATGAGTAGGAAGGAGAAGAGTGTAGAGAGTGTTAAGTATGTAGGGTTTAAAGATCACCAGGTAAACAAAGTTTGAAACCTCTGGTGTAGAGTAAATAGGGACTACACTTCCATGTTCCATTGTAAATCGAACCCAAACCCAGAAACACCAAGTGCGACCCTTCTGATAAGTGGCGTACGCAAGGTAAGCACATTATAAAATAAATATTTCCGGTTGTTTTTTTTTTTTTTTTTTTTTTAACTTTCCGGAATCCTAACTTGCCGTAAAAGAAAATGAAATTGTGTACTTGGACTCCCTCTTAAGAAATTCTGCGTACTTTTGCTTGGCTATTCAAAAACTCTTCAGTCTATTCGTAATGTTCCTATCTTTTCCTTGTAAAATTGCCTTATTTTAATATTTCTGCTGTTAGAGTAGGATTTATCATATAAAGATTCGGTATTAAATTTGAAATAAAAAAGGAACCTATATCTGGAATGTGAAACCAAATTATAATCTCACTATTCAAAACATGTTGATATAAAACTTAAATCTCTCGGCTAAGCCTTCTCTTTTTCTTATTTAGTTTACGTTGTGTCTTCTAAGAACTCTCACTTTGAAATCTTGGGTGAAGAAGAAAATTAAAAAGAAAGACAACAAAAGGATAAAGTCGGAGTGAAGTGAATGCATTTAGGTGGAAAGGAAAGAGGTCTTAGCCCTTGGCAGAGTCATCCATGCGGAGTGGATGAACGAAATCCCAGGATCAGAGCAGGGTTGTCAGTGAAGAAAAATGTTCCGACTGAAAACAGACGACTTCGCTTAAACTTTCTTTTTCTTTTTCTAGCAAATGGAGACAAAGGTATTTTCCTTTCACAATGGAGTTAACATTAGTTTCTTCTCAATAAAAAGACCCACGAATTCAACAAGGTTATCTATTCACCAGGACGGCATGACTACAAACCATAAACAGAACAACAACCTGTCTGGAAATTTTTTAGGCCGCGACAGGTTCAGGTGTTGCCAACTGTCCAGTGGTATTTTTTTTAAAGTTTGTATCGCTCCCAAACAGGTGTCAACATTTCCCTTCAGGCTTCATTGTATTACAAAAGACACTTCTACGTTCCCGGAACTATCATTGATGGGAATTGAATTGGAATTAATTTGTATTTTTCCTGACTCCGTGTCCGAATCCCGGTAGGAACAAAGAAATGCTAACTCATTATCTTGAAGCATGAATTAGCACACTCAGTGGCGTACATATAATTTATCAAGGGGGAGGGGAAGGTTAAAACCTTGAAGTTCATACCGTTTCAGAACACGTAAGTTTTGTATGCGTATTTTAATATGGTAAATATTTATTTTTTCCATAATAGGATTGGGTAACACCTAGACCATTTGTTTATGGATTGCTTGTCTAGATCAGTTTTTCTCAACCGATGTATCACGACACACTAATGTGTCACGTAATCCCCTAAGGTGTGTCGCGAAATTTTAGAATTCAAAAATCATGAAGAATTTAATAATAATTAGTTAAAATCGTGACAGACTGTACCAGTCAACATCTCCAGCAGTATCAATAATGCTCAGTGTTATATAGAGTCATTATAAAAACTAATTGGTTTCATTATTATTATTATTATTATTATTATTATTATTATTATTATTATTATTAATAATAATAATAATAATAATAATAATAATAAAATAACAAACAAGTGTGTCGCGATGTCTGGATGTTCAGTAAAGTATGTCGTCAATCAAAAAGATTGAGAACCACTGATCTAGATAGCCAGAAATAATTACGTTGGGCTGATTCGCCAAACATGCACCTCCAAACTGAACGTGAACCATCTGGTTATTATTATTATTATTATTATTATTATTATTATTATTATTATTATTATTATTATTATTGTTGTTGTTATTATTATACTATTAAACTATTATCAATACCACAGATCAGTTGCTACATGGTGGCTAAGTTAACGGTAACATTTTACTTGATTTGTGAACCCTTGAATTCCAACCGGTCCAGACTTCGTGGTTCGGAGCCCATGTTCGTAAAAGATGCAATCTTCCATAACCTTAATATTGGGCAAGAATATAAAACATGAGAATCTCAAATTAAATCCACAGGTAATTTCCAGTATTTTATGTTAACCGTAACCTTTGTCCTCCCGCTCACATATTGCTGCAAGAAACCATTTTTTTAAAGAAATCAAATTTAATCTCCATTATTTTCAAGCAGTGTAGGATACCTTAATCAACTTGTTTTTTCTTGTACACCACGAAAAAAGAAGGACTTTTAATAATAATAATAATAATAATAATAATAATAATAATAATAATAATAATAATAATAATAATAATAATAATAATAATAATAATAAGTGCAAACCTAGTCTTCAGATCGACCCCGTTACATGATTCTGTAAATTCGGAAGATTGGCGGTGATGGTTTCTGTAAGTACAAAAGTTATTTTAAAAAAATATTCAGGGAAAACTAAAAAAAAAAGCAGAAAATAGTTCCTTACTTTTATTTTTTTTTTTTTTTTAAAAAAATAAGTTTCTACCAAGCCAAACAAATTAATGTCAAGTATGAAATATAATTTCATTGGCAAATTTAAGGAACATTAATTTATTTAGTGTGATACTGACTTGCAATCTTGCTTAGATAATAATTACGGATACTAATGAATTATTTCGTGCTTTTCAGAGCTTTTTTGGAGCCTGTTAATGCACTTTTTTTTTAAAGTTATATTCTGCTTTTTAAGAAGTTATTTTTCTTCTAAATTTAATTTTTCCACTTTTTTCGTTACCCCAGTATATATAGGTACCTAAACTAAAAGTAGAACAAAGCGTCTTTGACATGAAAGACTCAGCGGAATCTCATGTGGTATGGATCTCACGTTAAGATGTGTTCACATCTCATATAGCCTCGGTGTTTGAAGACGGTGCACTAACATTGCGCAAATTTTTCTAAATATTAGATCGTTGATAATCTCTGTAATCTATGACTTATTAACTAGGAGCTGAAAGTACTGAAATTGCTCAAATTTCCACCGCGACGTTGCCAACAACAGCATTCAGGAAACTGTAAAATTTTGCACCGAAATAAGATGTATAAATGCCATTCCTTTGTGAGATATGCTTGTATTGCATTATAATATTTACAAAGCAAAATATGTATTTACAGAACATTTTACGTTTACAGCTTGAATCCTGGAATTTAAATTCTACCGCTTTTAAAAATTTTATACGTGCCTTCTCATGGTTTATCTGTGAATTCCTAAACCCTGCAAACTGACCTCTGCTTGTCTTTGGGCCTTTGAAATTCCTTTCACTATCGACGTCATTGTCATGGCAGTTTCCTTTTGGATCTCTAGCAAAACAGAAATCACAGTATGAACATCAGGAACAGGGAAGTAAAATTGAACATTGTAGTGTTTGTAAACCTTTTGGTCCATTTGTTGTTCGACGCAGCCCGGATGGTGAAAGGACAGTTACTAAGATAGGTGGTAGACACACCTGAAATATGTAAACAAATTGGCCAAAACTGGAAAATGTAAATAAATTTTTCTCTCTAATCGGCCGAATGCCTGTCCACGATATTTAAAGGGAACTTCTAGAATTTTTTTTTTTTTGTTTATTTTATATAAATTTGTTTTCCTTCAGTTTTCCAATAACTATTTGCTTCCAATCACTATTTTCTTACAGTTTTAATCTTACAAGTAATCTTACAGTTAGACATGATACAGAAAATTATTGACTGGGTCATGTTCCCCGTCCTCCTCACTTACGACGCCCGTGCACTCACATGATAACAATAACTGAAAAAGCTATTGTCAACCATTACTTTGTATTTTTCCCTAAAAATACTTGCGTTTTGGTGACTGTTTTTATTAGTCGAGATGCTTATGGTAATGATGGCAACGTTGCACAACATTTTTTGGCGCAATTTCCAATTTTGTTGCCTACTCATTAAGGCTTTATCTGTGTCAACAGATAAGGGAGTGAAAGTTTGCGCAATTTCAATGCAGCCGTTGAAGAGACTTTAAACTCCAATTCATTTGGAGTTTGGGCATTTCCCATAAAATTGATCGGCCTGGGAAACCTGTATGGACAAATAATTTTAAAATATCAATGTATGCCTTACGGAATTATGCATAAATATACACACAATTATGGTATCAAAATTTTCAGCCATTATGTTTCATGGTCTAGCTCCAAACACTGTCATTAGATTCTGGTTTAATTTAGCTGGAAGCACCATGGAAGTTATTAAAATCGGAGCATCCATGTCGGAGCCATGTGTGAATATGCACACAGTGAAGTCGGTTAATTAGGGTATCAACAGTGCATTCGCTGAAGTCTTTCATATTCTAGCTCCAAAGACAATCATCAGATCATGACGAAATTTATGTGCGACGACCAAGGAAGTATACTCTTTCAAACAAAAGACAAACATCTGAATCTGTCCACTTCTGTCGAAGTTATGCGTGAACACACGCACTCACAACACAGATAGAATTGAGAACCTCTACGGTATCATTTTTGTAGTCGATGAGGGGAATTACCTTCATTGGGAATAAGTCATTAGATTAGGGAAAGATGCACCGAAATATAACGAACGGTTCATCATATGAGGTTGCATTGCTAAACAGGCGTTGCAGGAGTTGTTTTAATGTTTTTTTTTTAATAATTAATTAATTATTTAAAGAATCAAATATTTTGTACGTAAGAACCTTCCTTGGGAGTTGCTTATTCGATTAGAGAAAACCGCATTCAAATATGACTAACGATTATTGATATATTAATTACGAACAACCTTACAGATCAAACTGAGATAACTTCCTTTTTTAATTCAGTTATTAATTAATTATCAAAAGAATTCAAATGTTTTGTACGTAAGAACCTTTCTTGGGAATAACCTAATTTGGTTAGTGAAAACCAATCGAAATATGACCAACTAATCTTGATATAATCGCGCACGACCATACATACATACAGGCCAAACTAAGAGAATCTGCTATTTTAAAATCCCATTGATAATTAATTAATTATAAAAAAAATCTAATACTTTGTACGTAAGAACCTTCCTTGTGAATTCCTTTTTGGATTAGTGAAAACCAAATATGACCAACGATTCTTGATATAATCGCAAATGACCTTACATATGTACAGGCTAAACTAAGAGAACCTCCTTTTTTAAAAATCCATTGATAATTAATTAATTATAAAAAAGTTCGAATATTTTGTATGTAATAACTTTCCTTGGTAGTTGCATATGTGATCAATGAAAACTGCATCGGAATATGATGAACGATTCTCGATATAATCGTGAACAACCCTACATATATATTCAGATATATACATACATACAGATCAAACTGAGAATCTTTTTTCAAAGTCGGTTAAAGTACGAGGAATTTCCCCGACAAATTAGAACATTTCATAACCTTAGGTTGAATTGAAAACCCACGTTATTATTCTCACAAGTTGCGAGATTGGGATACAAAACTTTATCGTCATGATTAATACAAGTAACTGTGCTGTGTGTTTGACGAGCTCAAAGAATCATCCGTTTTAATTTATCCAATGGAATTGAATCATTCGTTATCTTCAAATAACTGGAGAGTGCAAATTATCTCTTGCTATAATAAATCAATGATAATGAAATATGTTAGAAAGCGAGTTATCACTGTCAGCATAAATGCCATTGAGAAGTGTAAAAACAATTACATCAAACGAAGGTCACTTTTTTCTGTCATTATCAGCGAAATATTTTATACAGTTTCCTTGTTCTTTGTGTGACTCAGAGTACTATTATTTTTTTTTTTACATTAATATGATATTGCATAATTTCATATATATATATATATATATATATATATATATATATATATATATATATATATATATATATATATATATATATATATAATATTCATCAAGTCATCGTATTTATTTGAAATACAGTCTTTTTACGTGGGAAACTTGAAAATATTCTAGTAGTTACATGGGAGAATATTAACAAAAGTTCCATTGCCGTTATTTTTTGTGTGATTGGGGAAGTTGCAATGATTTCAGCCACTTCCGGTTTCGGTGAAATGATGACGATTGATAATGGCCCTATACTTGGGACGTTGAATACATATCAGTCAGTTTTTCGCTGTCTGCGACTGTTGTTAGTCTGTGGTGATTAGCATTGAAACCGGATTTCCACCACTTCTGATTGTAACAGAAAAATACGGATAGAGATAAAACCTAATCTTGAATTTATATCAGAAAGTCATTTCTGGATGCCTTTTACCTTCGTTGCTCTGATATCTGTTGACTTACTGACTGATGGATGAACATGACCGCTCTACAGAACTTCCCACTATGCTTACGCGTAGCATAGTTTGGAGGACTAATAATAATAACTCTGGTCGCTTAATGGCTCCTTGCCGACTGATCCCACTCCGAGATCCCCCCAAAAATTGTTGATTTACTTTTCTAGCATAGTGAGGAGACGCGTCATCTTGCTTTAAACAAATCAGGAAACTGTGGGGGATAATTATACTCACGAGTACTTTCCAAGTATTGTTCCTCAGTCAATGAGTCATGCATAGGGATGTAAAATACCTGGGTATTTATTTCAGCGGGTAAATACCCGGGTATTTACCCAAAATGGGTATTTTAGTGGGTATTTTATGTTTCAATTACCAATAAATGAATTTTATCGTTGTCAATGAAAAATATAATAGTCATTTGTATCACCTGCAACAGGAGCACTAAATAACCACTAAATTAATATTTTTTTCTAGCAATTAAAGAATGAATTTGATATTTATTAAGTAACACAGTACGGATTTCCTAGCTATTTCTCATTATTTTTCTTTCTACTTATACTAGATTTCCTTCTATTATCCTTGGCGGAAAATAATTGTCCATCTACCCCGTAAATTCTTACCTTAGTGTGCCCCTGAGGCCGTAGAATTCGATAGACGACCAAACCAACACGAAAATATAAAATTTATGACAGAACATAAGGATGACTAAAGAAAGTGAAGTGAGTTGTCACCAAACTAATCAAACACTATTATTAAGTATTATGTCTGCCAGCAGCTCCTGGTATTAATAATACGGAATTTAAGTTCTTTCTTAGGTTCGCGTTTGATGAAATTGCTTTCTCTATTTTTCTTGATCTGACACATCTTTTATTTCCAATACCTTCTCCAGTTTTTCAAATCACCGATGATTACACTAACTAAACTATTTAAGTAACAGTGGAATCTCTATTACTAAAATGAACAACCACTTTTTCTTTAGGTTTACCAAATTCATTAATTGCAGAAAATGGATTAATAATTACTTTCCTTTTTTAAGGATCTAAAGTTTACATTACATTAAGAAATGTGAATAGTACTGATGAAAAACAACTTTTTTAATAATTAAAAAAAAACTGAACTGATATTCCAAATACAGCTGGTTACTTTCTTCACGCAAAATAATGTTATTTTTGGTATTTTATCTATTAGGCAATGAGATGTACTGAATTGTCAATTATGCAAAAAGAAAAAACTGGGCCAATAAGTTTCTTATATTTTACTCCTGGTTTACTGAATGAACAAATTAAATCTGATTAAGGAACTATATTGTAACATCTAAGTTGTTGATATAGTTATATCAAAGTAAAGAAACTCGACTTTAGTAAGTAAAAACCTAGGAAATATTTAGAAACTAAACAAATTACACATTTACTAATTTGCCATTCCATAGAAGTAATTCCTTGCAAAATAATCAAAGTAACCGAATTTAATAGATTGGTCGATCATAATTACTTAGTAAATATGCCGTTGAAAGACAATGATCCAAAAAATAAGAAATAACACTTCGTAAAACACTTAAGTAACTAATTCCTGATGTTTAGAAGTATTCACTAAATGAAGTTTAACGCTAATAATAATGCTTTGTGAAAATAACATATTTAAAATATTAATGTGATAAAAAAAAACGTTAAGTTGTATAGTAACTAAGTAAAGGTAATATTTATACTTTAAATCATTCAAAATAGAACATCAATTAACCCCTACCATGTTTGGAGCATTATAAATAAAACAATCACAGATTTTACTGTTCTACTCAGTATCAATCGTAAGATCAGAGTCGAAATCATCACACATTTCTTCAATATCAACATCACTATCACTCGTTTCTTTATTTTCTTCTATGTCACTCATTTCTTCTGTATCTTTTTCCAATGTCTGTGGTATTTTGTTCTGTTCCATGCCAACAGCTGGTGACTTCTTCCTTGTAGACCCTGGTTCTGAGTGTTGCATCCGTGAAACTTCAGGTAATTTCTTATTTAAAAGCTTCCAGTTATATGAAAGATATTTTAGTTTCCTTGCCCTCTCCGATGATAAACAATTTATTGTTTTACTATGGTCCAAGTAAATGTAGAGAATGTTCTTTCTGTGGCAGCAGATATAACTGGAGCACTAAGGATTCGAATGGCAACATCAATTAATTCACTGATACCTCGAAACCCTCTCCACCAAAGTAGTGAGCTCATTTGCTCCATTCAGTCCCACAAAGCTTCCTTGCCCATATTTCTTCCTTGTCCCTGTAGTCAGTCAAATGTGCTCTCAGTAAAACAGAATTCAATGCCATTTGTTTTCCAACTTCACAAATGAAGTTTTCTTCATCAAGCAATTATTCAGCTGTCAATTTGCAGCCCTGAAAAGTGGGATTGAGGTGATCTACAGCCAGGTGAGTTGGACCCAAGCCGAATTCACTTCATTCTTTAAAATTTTCCATTATTGATTGCTCTTCTGTTTTTAAAAGGATTGACGATGGTAACTGTTCTGTCGGAGTTTGATGAATTCTCTGGAATTTTGAGTGCACAATCAGTGCCGTGGAAAATCAGCGCCCGGGGCGAGAGTATACGACGGCGCCCCCATACATGTATTCCAAGCAATTTTTCCTATCTCTTTTCCTTTTCTCTCCCGAATTTTCCGTCCCCTTACTTCGGCGCCCGGGGCCGTCGCCACGCTCGTCCCCCCTTCCCCACGGCACAACACTGTGCACAATGTATATATGAGGCTTATTTTACTCGAAGCAATTAATCAAATCCACTACAGGTTTGAAAATGGCTGCAAGTTTTTCAATACAAACCCAGATTACATCATCAAGAAGTCTTTTCTTGATTTCTGAAGGTAATGACAATTCCTCACTTACAGCGAGCGTCTGAAGCCTAGTATTATTGGAGGCAGTGTAAATGGCTTCCTCATCTTGTTTTTCCAAGCAACTTTAACGAAATGGTAATTCTTTCTTTTTTTCCTTTGATATTTGTGTAAATAGTGCTTGCAAGTGATGTCTATGTTTATATTAACAACATCAGTTACACTTCCCAGTAATGTCTTTACCGATGGTCATCCGAGGATGTCAGAACAAAGCAAATGGAGATGAGCAAGACAATCCAAAGATACTATATTACAATACTTCTGTTTTACTAATATAAAAGCTGCTCTCATGTCTCCTATGATTACTAAAATTTTTTCAGGGTTTTATTGTTTACAGAACATTCATGATCTCTTCAGACAAGTAATTTGCATCTTTTGACAACGCGAAGTCAACAAAAACAGGTTCAGACTTTGAAATGACGAAATAAATGATAGATTCATTTCTCAAGCTACTCCAACCGTCACACTGTAAATGTAGATTTGGAGAATTCCTCTAACTTCATTTTAACTTCCCCTTGCATTTCACTGTATTGAGCATCCAAGTAACTTGTAACCAGGCGATACCTTGATGGGAGAGCATACGAAGCACGAATTTTCTTTAAAAAATTCAATCCACAAAGGGTGACCAAGAAGTGACAGGGGACACCCACTCATGTGCTCACTTTGGCAAGGCTTTCGTTCAACATTCCTGTAAGACTTTGTTACCCTTCTATACGTCGGTATTTGTTTTAAGAAACGTCAATATTAAGATTCTATAAAAAATCCTAAACAGTAACGTTGAACCTAAGAAGTCATAAAAAGTTATGGAAAGCCTGTACATTTGATGGAAATTGATGTAATGTTTTTTTCTTCAGCATATTTTCATATAATAAATGCGACTACATCAAATATATCGAACTCATTTTCTTCTTTCATGATAAAACTACTCTAAAATGTCCTTTTAAGTTCGAAACTAGTAGACATAAGGCACACTCGGAAAGATTTTGATAATTTTGGTTGTCTTTATTCAACTAGTTATAGCCTCTGATATGTAATGCTTTAGATACATGATCCAGCTTTCGTTTATCTTTTATTTATGTGTCAGGTGTCTGAGTTGTTTTCTGTGAAACATTTCTGAGAGTTTTAAAATTTCAAAATTGCTCATTCCAATCCAACTGTTGAATTGAAGGACTCTCAAAACATCCGTTCTCAAATGAAAATACACAATATCTTTATGGGGTTCTTGTAAATTGATGGCGTTTTGCAGACTTTACATTTAAAACTGGGGCTGTCTCCCAAAGATTCAGCAAAGAGGGTTCATGTACGATTTCTATGTTTGGACAACCTAAGACTTGAAGTCATACTACGATTTGTTATTTTTTTAAAGTCTTGGTGTAAAACTAATCCAAGTTTAAAAGCCGTTCACACCTTGGTGAAGAAAGGGCATCGACGGATAAGTAGACCTATAGTAAAATAGCCCCAAATCAATCTTGAGACGACAAGTGGGTGGTAATGTAGGTACCCCGAGGAGATATTAATCCCTCAAGTTTCAACTCTGATTCTGATTCTCAATCTGATTTGTTCGTGAGCGATGACGTAAAATCGGAAATGTGGTGTGAATTATTTCTCAAGATTGGCTTTTTCAACGTTAATCAAACTTTGATGTACGAATAGGTATGCGCGAGGGCTTCGTCTGAAAAAGTAATAACTCACCCCCACCCTTTCCCCCTTTCAAAACATTCGATTCAATATTTTGATCTCTTTACCTATGAAGTTCTTCGAGAAAAAATATTTTAAAAAATAGGTTTTAGATATCGCTTTAATCTAGAATAACCTATAACGTCCAAAATTGTACCGCTGGTGCGCCATGGTTAAAATTGCCTGCAAACCCACACCGCACCTGAACGGAACAATTGGTTATTATTTTGCATATTTATAGTGAATGAAGGAGACATCACGCTCGAGAGACCCCAAAATACAGAAAAATGTCACCGGTACGGTTAACAATTCTTAAAACTTCATAATAATTGAACTTTCGTAAAATACCCATTTTTTGGGTAGGTAAATTCAAAAGGGGTAAATACCCGGGTAAATACCCATTTTTTATTTACCTACCCACTGGGTATTTACCCGACCCACATCTCTAGTCATGCATGAGTCAATATTGGTTTCACAATTCGTATGTTATATCTCTACACCACTCCATAACCATAGTCCACATATTTAGTGAAATGGATCAACAGTGACTTATCCTGGACAACAAACATAACCTCAACATTAAGCAGTTCTGAGTCATTCCTGCCTTACCTAGGTACTGTTGCAATTGCAGCTTGTGGAAATACCAGTCGTTAGTGTGTAATACTCGTAATATGGACATCAGACGTACATCTAACACAGGAGATAACTGTGTGTGGGGTTTTTCACAATGGCTACCATATGCTTCTGTCGGTAACACGTCCTTTGGGCATCCACTGTCTGAAATACAGTGACGTCGTTATGGTAACCGGAAATTTCTTCAGTATCCTTAAAACGTTATGATGTATCAACCCGATGACGCACCTATGGAATCGTCCTGATACTGTGACCACCACTTAACCACTTGTCTCTCCCATTCAGATTTTGAAGTACCATGCTGAACCATGTGGAAAGACAACACATGATGAAAAGCACATCATAATTTTCTAGAACGTCAAAAACGTCAAGTGTCCCTATTTATTAAACAAAATTGGCAACTCAAAAATAGCCGATAGTAAAAGACGATGCATCATGTGCTACTTTTCCTATTTCAAGTTTTCGAGCTAAATTGAAAATGGTAGTTTTAAAAGAGCCATTATAATGATCATACTCCCAGCAAGGAGAACCTCACCCACATTACTCATCCCATCGGTATTTGAACTCAATCTCGCCAATTGACGATGAGATTACTTGTGGATCCTGGGGCAGGAAAACATGCTAGACATGTAAGTGCGACACTGTTAGTAATATTTCGTTACCCTAGAAGAAGTTAAACAGCAGCAGATGCAGTTTGCTAATTATTATTGATTTATCTACATGCAGTCTGTAAATAAAGAAACAATATCTTCTAGTAGAATAAAAACTATCAGTATTTATTGGCAATGAACAACATACAATTTAGCGCCATATTTTTTCGATTTTTCGAAAACTACACATAATTTACCTTTAAACTAACTATTTTGTTCAGCTTCTCATATATATATATAGGGTGTCTCAAAACAACACCGACAACATTTGGGAGGTGATTCCTGACACCAAGACAAGAAAACAAGTATAGACCAACCTGAGTGCACAAATGCTTCTTTTCGGAGTTATAGGCTGCCGAAATCACGAAAAACTCAACTTTAAAGGCCCACAGCTCTAAAACGATGAGACCTACTGTAGTCGGGTCAAGACTTCACTTAGGAACTAATACATGTTTCTGAATCTTAAGGTGTTCAAGCAACAATTTTTATATAGGTAGTTTGGCTACGGGATTTTAATTTGAAGTACTCATCAACTACCTCTATAAAAATTGTTGCAGAAGTACCACAGGATTCTGAAACTAGGTTGTTTGAATAGGACACATACTAGTTCCTAAGTGAAGTCTTGAGCCGACTACGGTAAGTCCCATAGTTTTGTTAATATATTCTGTTGCTAATATATATTCTGTTGCTTGTTAATATATTCCTTTACTGTATACATAAAAACTAAGCTTGATATACATTCCATATTATATATATTGTATAATAATTATATAATATGTATTGTATTGTATTGTAATGTAATGTACGATGCCCTTGTTGACAAACATCTAATATATGTATATGTGTGTGTGTTAATTTTAGAGCCCGGATTTCCATGCACAAACAAAGTTTGAGATGAGCTCCTCCCTGGCTAAGCGGTTAGCGTACGCGCCTTTGGCGTGGGAGGCCCGGGTTCGATTCCGGGCGGGAGTTCATGTGGTTCGGATTCCACGTTAATCAGTAGGTCCACGTCTCATATAGCCTCGCTGCTGAACGGGACGTTAAACTCTTTTAAAAGAAAAAAAGAAACAAATTTCGAGATATGCATGCAAATATACACGAAAAATATACAAAATATGCACTTAAATATTCATTTAAAATGTAACATATGCACTGATATACATACATATATATATATATATATATATATATATATATATATATATATATATATATATATATATATATATATATATATATATATAGATATAGATATAGATAGATAGATAGATATACTAAGAAAATAAAATTTTCAATTCCTTTCGATACCTTAATGACTTCTGTTCAATGAACTATGAACGTCTTCCTTACGTTTCCTTTTGTAAACTGTGTTTATGAATGAGAAAAGTTTTGTAGATCAAAAAGTTCCTTTCTACATCAGCAGAAGTTACTGGTGCATGTTAAAAACACCGAATTTGAAAGAAATTAGGAGTAAATTCACCTAGACTTGTATGTAAGCAACAAACTCAACGCTATTTTTCCAAAAAAGAAAAAAGAAAAAGAAAAAGAAGAAAAGGAAGCTAATGAAGGACGACAGATCATGACGATAATAGGAAAAAGAAGAAACAGCATGCTTGGCCATCTTATTCGGCACTCCGATTGGATCACTGTGCTAATAGAGGGAAAGGCAGAAGGAAAACCAGGAAGAGGAAGACTAAGGATAAAATATCTAGATGCAGTTATGAAGAAGAGGCTTTATCAAAGTATAAAACAGCTCTTCCAAACAAGAGAAAAGTATTAAAATTTCCATGTTGCCCACCAACCTATGGTTGAGGTGAACAAAAAGGGGAAGAAGAAGTTTTCGAGAAAATAGAGAAAAGAAAATTATTTTTATGGCGTTAAAGAATAACATGTTGTTCGTTGTCAAATTGATGCAGTTGGCAATTTTTATTCTGTTGGAATATGTTCTGTTTATGAAAAATAGTAGATTTCATCTATTGGTGTTTGATTTTTCCCAACACTCTTAACACTCATACTCCTCACAATGACACACGTACTACTAACAATGATGCACATTCTCCTAACAATGACACACATTTTCCTGACAGTGACACGTTCTCCTAACAATGACACACATACTACTAACAATGATATACACTGTCAAAATCTATAGTCCGGTCAGAACACTCGGTTGAAAAAGTGTCAAAGTTTTTTCAGGTCAGCCATCCTAAGGTTTACCTCATTCTCACCAGGTAAATGCCGGGATGGTACCTAACATACAGATCCCCAGGCCGCTTTCTTCCTGTCCGAATCCTTTCTTCCTTTCCTTTCCTCGGATAGTGTGATCGTCAAGGGACGTCATCCCTTATTCATGACGGGCTAACATGGCCATAGATGCCGAAAGCCCAGAAATCTATAATTCCTAATCGTAATCCTCCTAACAATGACACTTTCTCTTAACAATGACACTTTCTTCTAACAATGACATATTCTTCTAACAATGACGCATTCTCCTAACAATGACGCATTCTCCTAACAATGACACATTCTCCTAATAATGACAAACATTCTCGTAACAATGCCACACATTCTTGTAATAATGAGACATATTCTCCTGACCGGGGCCACGGTGGATCAGTTATAGAGCGTTCACCTCTGGTGCGTGGGGTCCCTGGTTCGATCTCAGCTCGCGCCAAATAGGCTCGCTCACCACACCGTATGCGTGGTTTTCTCAAGAGTTCTTCCGTTTCCTCATACTTTCTTCATTCCACTATTTCATTCATTTCTCACCATCACCGTCTCCTTTAGCCCACACGGTATATTCGTGAGACGTAAAACTCAAGATTTCCTTTCGTTCTTTTGTAGTCTCCTAACAACGACATGCATTCTCCTAACAGTGACACACATAGGGTATACTTCTAACAGTGATACACGTAATCCTAATACTGATGTATATACTACTTAACCCCCAAAAATGAATGAAATCATTCAGTTTAATATTCCAGGAGTATGTCCTTTAGGCTAAGGGAGAGATATTATTAAACAAAGTGAATAATGGCTGAATTGGTGGAATGAGAATGTGGAAGGAAACAGGAGTATCCCGAGAAACCCCAGGGATCCCACACAGCAATGGTAAGCACTCTACCACTCAGCCCATCGTGCCTTTCCATGACAGAAAAGAAACAGATTAAAACATTGACTTCAATATAATTTCATGTCTCAACGCAAAATTAAGAAAGAGCAAGGAATGCAGGTAATATTCCGTAGTAATCAATTTCATGTGAAGATTGTCGAAGATGATATGAATGACGTACGTGCTTTGAATGGAAAATTACAAGCAGAAAAGCTGAAAAGAAGCTAAAATAGCAGAGCAGAGTACAGAAGGTAGCCAATGTCATTGAAAAGAAAATCTTGTGATCTTTTGTTGGAAGGAAAACGAAGATGAGAATTCGGGTCATGTCATGGATAGACCCCGTTGTTATCTCAAGCGCTGCAATAAAGAAGCGGATGGATAAAGATTGTTCAGAACAAGGGAATCGTTGGACCATTGTTTCTTTTCTTTTGTTTTGTTTTCTTTATTTTGTTTTACGTATCCAGGAGAAATATACGTTCTTTTCAAAACTACCTTCATCTTAACCGTTCACTATCAACAAATATTTTTCCAGCAGTGTTTCCATCTAAAAGTTAATTAATTACCATTTTCTGAAATTGTAAAAAACTGAAAATGAAATCTTGGTTTTGCGTCCCACGCATATGGTGGTTAGGCTAAAAAAAAGACAATGATGATGAGAAATGAATGAAATGGTGGAATGAAGAAAGTGGGAGGAAACAGGAGCACCCCGAGAAAATCCACGCACACGGTGTTTATCCACCACCAAGCTCACTTGGTGCGAGCTAGTATCGAACCAAGAATCCCAAGCACCAGAGATGAACGTTCTACCATTGAGACAGCGCGGCCTTGAAACTGTAAAGTAAGTGTCACCAGTATAGTTCTTAAAATAGTATTTTTCAATTTATCTTATCAATATCTGTATGCACATCTCGACTGTATAATAATAATAATAATAATAATAATAATAATAATAATAATAATAATAATAATAATAATAATAATAATAATAATAATAATAATAATAATAATAATAAATTATGTAAATTATCAAGAACAGCGTTAGTCAAGTATAACATTGTAATATGCGAGGTAATTAAATACATTTATACCCAGTATCGATATCAAGTATTAAATTCTATGTTACACACCGTATAAGTACAATAGTATAATGTCGTAGTGAAAAATAACCATATAGAATAAAATAAAACCTAATAAAATAGTTCTAATCATTAGGATTAGATTGTTTACTACAATAAACTTTGTATATCTCCTCGTGGATTTTCCACTTTGCGATATATCTGCGGTCTTTGTTTCCTTTCTTTTTTTTTTTGTGATAATCCACCACCTTGAGAAAATGTTTCTTTTTTTAACTGATAACAATTAAAGATGATGTGTTTTAACACAATATTTGATTACTTTTTGTAAAAAGTAAACAAACGAACTTGTAAGTACACAAAAGTACTGCTAATTGAGTCATAATCGCATGTATACCCCCTTATTATAAGTAAAAATTATTTAAAAGCATATTCATGATAGTTTGTGTTCTTTTACAGTCATTTTGCGGGTTATCCGCCGAATTCGCTTATCAGTGGTTGCTGTGTCACCCAATTCCGCGGATAATCGGGAGTTCACTGCACTTAAAAAATAAATATAAATGGTGTATAAAAAGAATTGTGTCCTAATTGTTGGTTACTTGGTTACAATAGACTAAAAGTTAATAAATAAGGTAAAAGTTTATCATAGCCCTATTCTTTAGGATTCTGTTTATTTCTAATTAAAAATACTAAGGAAGGCACTTACACTGTAAGAGAATGCTTTGTACCATTTGCACAAAATAGGTTCTTGAAATATAGAGCTGAATAATATATTATTTACAAGATAGTGACTGTAGTTTATTTTCTAATACAGTCTAAAAATTTTAATACTTACTGTTCCATTATTCCTTCTTCGTAATAAAACATTTCGGCTGAAGATCTCATATTAAAACTACCCAATGCGTTTACATTTTAATGCTCTCCCACTGGAAATCAAACCGTAAACCACGTGTACCAAAGGCGTCCTCGCTAACCACTAGTGTAGCATGAGTGGTTGATGAGAGTATTATTATTTCTATCTTTAAATCTTAAGAATATCGTTCACGCATGTGAACAGCTACTTGGTGGAATCTTCATTTACATTTCTATCAGACAGTTCGTTGCACAAATAGCCCTGTATATGCTCCTCTATGGCTCTAGCAGAAATTAAGCAAATATTACGTGCTTTGAATTTGATTGAGTGATCTCATTTTGACAAAAGAAATTGAAAGTTCGAGTCAGTTACTAGAAACAAATTTCAAAATTTGAAATTCGCAAGTAAACGCACCCTGCTTGCTATTCTTCTAGTCTTGGGTTCAATTCCCGGCGGATATCCTTTGCTTGGGATAAAAATCCGAGTTAGGTCTCGTCTCATACAACCACAGATAAAATCTCGAGCAGAAGTTTAGATTCAATATTAAAACATTAGGTTTCGTCTCCTAAAAACCTTCTTTTACTGAAAAGGGACGTTAAACTCCAATCAGTCAATGAGTTCTGTTGTTAACTAAATGAAATGATGACCACTGGGAAAGTTTCCTTTAGTCTGATACAGTACAAGGTAAAAATGATACAGTTTAATACAAATAGCAGTGTCGCGTGTACACCACGTGCAAAACTTTGGTTCAGCTAATACTGAAACCGGAAGTGGTAGTTACTTTCGGGTTTAGTACATAGATTAGAGTGCAGATATAATACAGTTTTGGGGCTGCAGAAAATTGCTTCTCCATATTACAGTCTTTTACGATTAACGTTACAACCGGAAATGTTTCATTTCTACCACTTCCGGTTTGAATATCACCCCTCATCAACGAATTCGATTCCCAACTTTTGACCCTTTACACCCTGGCAAAAAAAATAATTAAAAATAAAATAAAATAAAAAATAAAATAAAAGGTGATCCATCAAATACTTGTTGATTTTTTTTTTGTCTCTGACAGACAGATGCACGGACAGAATTAATATATAAAGGGTTTTCGTAAACCAAACCCCTTTTTATTATTATTATTATTATTATTATTATTATTATTATGTATTCTTTCTATGGCAGGTCATGAAACTAATGAGTTTTATTTATTTATTTAAGTTTTATTTAATGTTTCTTTCACGTTCGTCGATCTTCAGCTTCCTGTTTTAATTTAACTCTCAATATTTTCTTCTATTCTTCAGCTCATCGATCAGTTGTGTTCTTCATAATCTTCACTTTCCTTCTATGGCGGTATGAAGAAAATTTTTACCAAGATGTGTCCAATCCAATTGGTCTTCCTACGAAGGATGCTGGCTAAAAGTGTCCCCGTGTCTCCTGTCCTTTCTAAAACATCTTCGTTTGTTACACACTCTGCTCATTTTAACTTCTTCCAACACCACATTTCGTAGCTCTCTAAATATTTCTTCTCTAACTTCCGTAATGTCCAAGTCAACTTCTTCCTTAGTCCAATATTAAGACTTCTAGTTAAGAGTAATTTCAGTATATATAGTAAACAAATCGAGGGCAGATAACATCGTATGACTTTGCTTGAAGATACTGCACGTTTCGCATGAGAAGTTCTATTTTCAAGACAAGACAGCCTTATAACTTTTGTCTCGTGGTCATCCCTAGCTTACATATATAACTTAGAACCTCTTTACTCTTGCGCTTGCCAGATAATAAATATTTGTGGTGATCCTCATTAAATAATACTATACGTAGAAAGAATATATCGGAGTAAAATTATTACTGAAGAATTACCTTGAATTTCAGAATGTTATTTTTTTTACGGAGTAGCATTTGAGTGATAGAAATTCTTGCCAGTAGATTACCTAGGTACATTATCATCCATAAAATTGCCCAAATATATGCTGAAAGAACACACTTCTAAATGCATATGGAAGAAATAATTCACAGTTGCGTTGTCAAGAAAAAGAAACTATCACTAAAACCTAACCATATCAATTAGCAAGGGATAAGTTAAATAAACAATTTACTAGCTTTCTTCGATGATTTTAACACAAAAATTTAATACTTTATTCAGTCTGGTAACCCTATATTTAATAAACAGTATATATGCTATAGTGTACTTACAACCTCGGGGCTATTATGATGCTTTAGTGTGTCGGGAATCGATTTCCGGTGGTACACGTTTACATTTGTTTGGACGGTAAGACATGGTACATAAAATTAAATGCATTACTTTAATTTTTAGTAGTGGCATGAAGTACACGGTATGAATGAGATTCAATTTATTACACTGGATCGAAAGTGATCTCTCACTTGCCATCTGGGTTTCTTGATTAAAAAAAAAAAAAATGTATATATATATATTCGGACCACCAATGTTTGTAGGCAATCTTACACATGTACTGGTAGTAGTGAAATAAGTTATCGTTAACTGCACTAACACTTAAGTTTGGGATTAAGCATTCGTGTTATTTTTTTCCGCTATCATTGTTTAAACCTCGTTATTGCTGATTACAGAGATTCCGTTGTTCAGTGTATCTTATCTCTTGTCTGTTCCAACAGAAGATTGTCCATTACTGATAATACATTTCATAAAACAATCTGAAACTCTTAACCAAAGAATCCTTATAGCACTGTTCGACATGTTCTGGAATACTTCCACAAAATCAAGGATATACAATAATTCTCAGTGAACTTCAACACCTTTTATAATCCTAATTATGAAAGGAAAACAAGTCGGTCTGTTCATTACGCTATCCTGAAATGATATACAACTTTGCGTAAGATATTTTTGTAATGTTGGCTGTAGAGACAAGGGGCAGAAATATAATATTTTTTACCTCTCACGTCAGTGTCACGATAATTCCTAACGGTAAACAAATACGCTAACAGATGTCACTATATGTGCTACCACTTGCCTGGAGAATGCCAATGTCGTTAGGTATGGTATTGTTGTGTATTACAAAATCCTAAAATAATTGCACAAAAAAATATGGTTTGTTGGTAGGCAAGATAATAATGTTAAATATAAACAATTAAAGCTTCCAGTTAAAGCACGATTTTAACTTATAGTGTACAGCAGGTCGAAGGCTTGAGCAACAACTTTATATACATTTTTGAACGGCCCCTAAATCGAGTTTTCGTAATTTTTACGGGATAAGGACATCATACTGAATTAACGGATAGGTTGGTTTTGGCTACACTATATGTAGCCTAGTTCTCCAGATATAAGGCCTACAAGAAAATTTTTGATTGAAATATATTGGATCTTTTGATCCAATAAATATTATTTAGTATTACTGTTGTTTAAAGTTTTCAAACATTGGAACATTTCTCATTAGCTGGATGACTGGTTTTATGGTATACAGTGCCATGGACAGAACCACCACTAACGGCCTGCAAATCCGGCTAGTACAAATAACCGGTGTTGTATGGAACCTCCAAATCTTCAAATGAAATAATAATAATAATAATAATAATAATAATAATAATAATAATAATAATAATAATAATAATAATAATAATAATAATAATAATAATAATAATAAAAAGAATGCTTTATAATGGTGTTGGAGATATCTTAATCCGCACAATCCTCCTCCTCCTCCTCCTGAAGACTAAACCTTATTGCTGCAACCATAGATGTTTCTCTCCTGCTGCTTTTTAAGGAGTTCGGTTACCAAAACTCTATGTATTTTGCCTGTCCTTCCGTCTATCCGGCCATTCGAGAGAGAGAGGAAAAAACTCAAGTAGGTACTTGATGGATAACCATACATTTTGGCCAGAATGTAAAGGGTCAAACGTTAGGAATCAAGTTCACTGATGATTAGATTTCTGGGCTTTCGGCAGCTATGGGCATGTTAGCCCGGTACCAGTGGCACAAATCTGTCTTCCACATGGGGCCCGTTCAAACCGTTCCCGTTTCTTTCTTTTTTTCTTTTTTTCTTTTTTCTTTTTTTTTTTGCGATGTCCAAAATATTTATGAAGTTGAAAAACAATGTTGTGGAGGATCAGAGGAGCAGAGTTGTCTGCAACGTTGGGAGGCGGGCAGATTTGAGGCTTATTCTTGGGGACATCAATTTCATCCCACGTTCCTTTGTGGCAATCGGACAAAAATCAAATTTCTCCCCTAAAGCACATTGGAGGGGACATGTCCCCCTCATCCGCCCGGGATTTGCGCCAGTGCCCGCTACATATGAGAGATGACATCCCTCGACGATCACACACTGCCCTGAAAATTGTGGAGGAAGAAAGGAATGGGAAAGGAAGGTAGAACCGTTATGTTAGGTACGTGGTGTGAATCAGGCAAACCCAGGAGAAACTTCACTCGGAATGGATGGCCTGCAAAAAGTTGTTACATCTTTCCCACCGAGTGTCCCCACCGGAAATGAACCCGGATCTGGTAACACCAAAAGCGAGTGCGTGTCACTACGCTATACGAGGCCACTAGAGTTAGTTGATGAATGTGATATTCATACCATAAGTGGTAGAAATTAACCATTTCCGTTTCAATGTTAATCACTGTAAATTACGAAAACTGTAATAAATAGCGAGAAGTGGTTTCTTGCAGTGGATTAAACGTCCCAAGATTAAATTTCATCTCTCCTTCATTTCTATGAACACCAAAGCTGATAAAAAATTCATTACAACTTGCGGTTCCAATATTGATCTAGTCGTTGATAGACCAAAAGCGATAAGATATACACTGAGAAAAATGATTGGGTTGAAACGTGACCACGCGGTGTGGTTAATAAGTTTCAAACTAAATTTGGTTGTTTGGGAACGATGGGATGCTAGGAAGGCACTATCCTTGCTGTTGAATAAAATTCCAAGTAACGCTAAAGTGGCAATCATTTTACGTTGTGTAGTATTGGGTTACCTTTGTAACCAACTGACGGTTTAACATTAACTATATGTGTTAAAATCCATAACGGTTAATGTGACCTTTATTCTTTTAACCCATTATTTTGTCATGTTTTAACTCCACCGTGGCTATTTTTACCTCATTGTTGGGTGATTTGCATTCCCTTCCTTCTCCAAACGATACCATAATGGGGTCATTTCTTACCCCACGCTTTTTCACTTTTAACTACACGTTTGGCCAAACGCATTATCGGGTTAATGGAATTTACACTTTGTTGGGTCATATTGTACACAAAATTGGCTTAAACGTATTAACCGGTTATGCGATTTTACACTAATTGGGTCGTTGGGTTGGACTCCTACATTTGACTACACGTTGGGTTGAATTTATTTCAACACAATTTAACTAAACATTTTGACCTTATTTAAGTCGGAGCAGTTTTAGCCACCTGGTTGGGTTAAAATATGCACCAATAGGGTAAATTTCAACCCAATTATTTTTGTCAGTGTAGTGGGAAGCGTTATTTATTTATTTATTTATTTATTCACTTTGGAAGATATTCTATGAACCTTCCTCTATAATCACTGAGAGTATCATTAGTCCATACTTGGCACATATGAGTGAAATTTCAGTTTGACTACAAGCAGAACTGAGCCTTATGGTACTGTCTTCATATCCAAGACAAGAAGCATCATATATTTCAGCAGAATCTACAAGATTCGCAGGGGAAGAATAAAGGTTTATGGAAAATACCTGGAAAGTGTATACGAAGTTCTTCTTGTTTTCAAGATTCTTGTTGATTTAACTAAAATGGCTTAAACCCTCACGCAATCATCCCTAAATAACTTGTCATAATGTCAAAATTGAGTCAAATCATTTTTTCACATATGAAACGGATTGATTTATCCAACACATGAAAATCATTTCATTTTATCCTTTTATGAATACAAAATCGAAAATTAGAATATTTTGGAATTACCGAACTTTTTACCTTTAGAAGCGGAATTTTCGAAAACTCTGAGAAACATATTCTCTTACTTATAATTGGTGTCCCTAGTTCGATCCCAGCTCGCGCCAAGTGAACGTTGTGGCGGACAAACACCGTGTGCGTGGCTTTTCTCGGAAGTCTTCCGTTTCTTCTCATTCTCTTCATTCTACCAATTCATTCATCATTATCATTATTTGCCTGTTCCTTAGCCTCAATGCATAATCATTGGACGTTAAAATATAAATTTTATTTAATTTTTTTATTATTAACGAGATAATTTTATATGCCGTGTTTCATCTTCTTAACTATTCTTGCCAAACAATTTGAACTGCAATAGGATGCGTATTTCAAGTATTTCAATTAAAGAGAAACTTAAAATCTCAGCCTGAACCAAATACTAAGTTCAAAATGGTTCGATCTCAGCTCGCTCCAAGTGAACTTGTGGTTGACAAATTCTGTGTGCGTGGGTTTTCTCGGGGTTTCCCGTTTCCTCCCACTCTTCATTCCACCATTTCATTAATTTCTCATCATCATCATCTCCTTTAGTCTAGGAGGCATAACCGTGGGATAAAAACCAGGGGCGGATCTAGAGGGGGCGACCGCCCTCCCCACCAGAAGAGGAAACTTTCTTATTTTATGTATAAATAAAACCCATCCCAGAGTTTGGAGCTCTTAAAAGTAGCTCTAAGTAACAGTATTACAACTCTTCCCCCCCCCCCCCCGAAGTCCGTTCTGGATCCGCCTCTGTGTAAAACTGAAAGATTTCATTTCATTTTCACTAAGTTCAAAAATTCTTTACAAATTGTTCAGCCGTTTTATCGTGAAAAGGACGCATAGAATGTCGATTTAATTTATATATATATAACTTATATATATATATAAAAGTTTACGCGTATTATACAAATATTAAGTACATTATACATGTATTACGTATTTAATATGTCCAACTTAAAAAAAAAAAAAAACTTTTATTTTACGTAAAAGTCTGTAATTCTTGTTAAAAGTGCATATTTCTTCGCTTTGTTCAGCATAAATCGTCTCGAATCGGGATGTTGTGTGCATCATGTTAGCAAATAACATGTAGAGCAAAGTAAAGTAGCGATAAACCTCTGAAACCAGTAATTTTTCAACCTCTTAAACAATACATCCGATTCTGGGTTGAATCGGATTGTCTAAGTTTAGCGTGCCTTTTCAGCACCGGGATAGTATGACAGGTGAGGCTACAATTTAACGTTGTACCAATAAGATCCCACCGAGAATCGATTCCGTTGGCTCGCACACTGAAGGCGCAAACTCCAACCATTTAACTACCGATTTTTTTTTTTTTTTTTTTGCATTCCTTTGGATAGTGTTCACCGTTAGACGAGACGAGAAATAGGGTTTTCTTGTCTCGTCTCGTCTCATAAATTTTGTACAGATCATATCTCTTCTCGATTCTCGAATAATTTTCTAACCTTGTTTCGTTTTGTAAATTTATGCTTATTTTTTCTTAATAATTTCATCTAGATGTGATCGGAATATTTCCTCTTCATGAGAAAGGTCCGAGAGAATGGTGTGATATACTGTAACATCGTTTAAACTATATTTATTATTGGAGTGTATTTTGTAATGATTTGTGTATCGTTATAAACGTTAATAATAAATGCTCTTCATTAGATTGGTACAATCCGCGGCAAAAAACCTGCAACATGAGCATGTAAGTTTATTGTGAAACTACGCCTAACAGCACAGGGAATGAACATAACGTCTAAGTGGAACGAATCACGTCAGGATAAACCTAAGCCTCCTCCTGTGCACACTTATTTTGGAGCAAAAGACTTCGTCATTTCACAATAAACTTATATGCTCATGTTGCAGGTTTTTTGCCGCGCATTGTACAATCACTTCATCAATTTATATTATTTATAATTTTTTGTCAATTTATATAAGTTTTTATCACATGACGTTAAAAACTGTCATGTAAGACTTTGATGAACGAAGGATATACGTAATATAACATTTAAAGTATATTCGACTAAGAAATTTTTAATCCATCTGCAAAACTAGTCGAGAAGTGTCATATTTCTTGTTTCGTCTCGTCGAATTTGTAAATGTACTTCTCGTTTTGACTCTCGTCTCCTGGCCAACATTACCAATGGCTGCTCATTCGTCACACCTTCACTGTGGTTCTGCATGTATCACCATTTTTATTATTATTATTATTATTATTATTATTATTATTATTATTATTATTATTATTATTATTATTATTATTATTTGTTAATAATGGTCTATTCTCTGAAATATTAATTTCTTCTCATTGCCCATTGCTATATAATGTTAAATTTGTCAGGTAGGCCTATTGTTACTTGTGTAACTTCAGCCTTCACCTTGTTGACATTTCTTGTGCAACTAAGTGGTTGGTAAGCAAGTTAAAGAAAGGAAAAAAGAAAACCTTCAAGGCTTAGTTTTCTCATCACGTGATTCCCATTATTCATATACAGCAGAAATTACATAAGGGAAACTCTTCTGTGAATAAATATATTTGTGCTCAGCTAAGTTCTCATATCCTGTTGAGAATGAAGAAATGCAGAGCGCAGAGATTAAGCCATAACTTGATTATTATTGGTGTTTACGAGCTTTTTAATATTGTTCGTTCAATGTCGCCAATAATACTTAAAAGGAAATGTATTGCGATAAAATACGAAATTCATCCCTGATATCTATGCTAATGTTTTCCTATTCTCATCAAGGATTGTTTATTTATTTATTTATTTATTAAATTACACTTCAAATTTACTGGAACATCTCTTCAAGCATGTTATGAATTACTCGACCAGAGTTCTCGAAAAACGCTTTTCATGTTCGTGAGCGTATGTTTTTACATTAAAAGCAGGGGCGTCATCAGGGGAGGGCAGGGGGCAATTGCCTCTCCTCTAAATCAATTGAATACTCAGTCATCGACTTGTGACAGACTTTGGTTGACTGATTGCTTGTAAGTCGGCCAGGTAGTACCGTACTATACAGTACAGTATAAAATACAATTTTATTCAATTGTCGGCCGTTCTTAGAGTTAGGTGTGTGTTTTCGTTTATGTATATTTTATTTATTTCTAAAATCACATGTAAACATATAGTGTTGCTTTTATATACAAAATCATTTTTGCCGCAAGTGAGAAGCTTCCATGCTCCAGGGTGTACAGCTAAACTTTTTGTCTTCACCTTCAGATTGTCTGTTTTGATTCCGTCCATCAATTGCAGTCTTCTTCACCCTCTTCCTCTTTCCTGCCACCATATCCTGTAGCACATTCCCCATGATACAATTTCTACTTAGCCAATGCCCTAAACAGTTTCTCTTGCTCTTAATAATGTCTAATATTGTTATTTTCTGCTCCACCATTTCTAAGACCCTCTCATTCGTTTCCTGCTCGACCCAGCGAATGCTCTCTATTCTTCTCCACACGCACATTTCGAAAGCTTCCAGTTGTTTTTCATCACTTTTGCGTAATGGTCATGTTTCTGCCCAAAACTCCATACGAAACATTTTGTGGATCTTTTTCTCAACTTTTTTTCAATGTCCCACAAAATATTCCTTCTAAAGGCTTCTTTCGCCATTCATATCTTTGCTTTTATTTCACATTTGCACTTCATATCATCACTATTAATACTACCCAGGTATCGAAAACTAGTCACCTGTTATATTTTCTCCCCTTCTAGTTCTATTTGACATTGACGCTTCATTCTAATCACCACGACTTTTGTTTTTCTAACATTTATTTTTATTCCATATTCTTCACAGCTCTTCAAGTTTTCGAACAACTTATTGATTTTCTTTCCAGAGGTTTAGTATTATAGGTCGTTGATAATAACCAGTAACCTAATCTTTACAACCGTTTTAAGTATGCGTTGAAAACTCCTATGTCAGTGAAAAACCTTACCCACTTCCCTCCTTAAACAAAATCTGAAATGATGCTGCTGCTGATGAAAATGATTTTCTGCGGTAATGTGGAGGTTAGGTAGCGGATTTTTATGAGTATTTTCTTTTGATTGTTCTACTGTGTTTTCTCTTTGTGTATGGTTTCTCTTCTGAATACTGTAATCAAATGTTTTTTTTTTCATGTAATAATGGGAAAGGAAAGGTGCAATTACTGTTATATCTTCACAAAAATTGAAATGTTTTTGTTTTAAAAAATCACAATTTCCCAGGCGGAAGAGCCATGAAAAGAAAAACTTTCTTTTCAAGAAAGCGCCATTTTTTCGAACCATTGCGTCTCTACTGAGCAGTAACTTGATATATCAGAAACAAAGTAATGATATTCGAGAAAAATCGAAAATAAACGATAGTATATAATCTTTTAGTATTAGCATGATTTATAGCATGACAAAAAAGTTGCTTACAGTATAGCTTTGACCGTAGTATCCCTACAAGCGCGCAAAGAGCATGTAGGTGACCATCAAATTTCCCGTAAATCTTTCACTTTGATGAATATTTATCTCTTGATATACATAGTTCGAAGTCAGCACTGCGTGAAACAAGACTAATGTGAGTTTCTACTGCGTGGCGACTGTCTTGGTTCCCACTACGAAGGAAGTTGCTGGTCAGTGCAATATTCATTCACATTTAGTGATTGTGTGATTCATCACCGTTCCATGAATGCAAAATAAATTTTGACACTAATATCCCAAATGTATTGGTGTAACTAGAATATTTTACTGGAGGGGAAGGGGATACACTGAACACTGGTACACTGAAACAAATTTAAAAACAGAATTACAAAGTACTTTTATAGACAAAGAAATTTTAAGTTAATCACAAATGAGTTTTGAAATATTATTTCACAAATGAGTTTTTTTAAACCATCTTTTGCAGTTCTTTTGAAGAGTAATGAACTAAAAGTACAATTACGAGC
The DNA here is from genome assembly GCF_964235325.1 of Thermobia domestica. Taxonomy (NCBI): domain Eukaryota; kingdom Metazoa; phylum Arthropoda; class Insecta; order Zygentoma; family Lepismatidae; genus Thermobia; species Thermobia domestica. Next base: position 153,542,675 of record NC_137458.1, read on the forward strand.
AAAAGTTTAACGTAGCCCATGACAACATTGTTACACTAAGATAGGTACTTAAAAAAGAAATTTGGAAAACAAACTGCTTATACTTCATAATGCAGTCATATGTTTTTCACATCAATATGGCATATAGTAAGAATGTAAAAGATAATATTATAGTTTGAAGTTTACTAAAGTACTATAACAATTAACATTAGGAATTACAGGTATAAGTTTTGATTCAGCGTTTATACTTCAAATCAAATTCCATTATTTCATTCCTGGCATCTTAAATACAAGCTTCCACCGGTATTAGGATCCAGTCTCTTGGACCAAAGAAAGAAATACCAACTATATAGTCATGAATGAACTCGTAACTATATTTATAGCTATATGTGTGGACTGTTCTGATTAAAGTTATGTTGTAATTCTGATTTACATAACATATAGGTAGTTTATCAAGGCCGCTAAGCTAATATAGCAGGGGCGGAGTTGCAAGTGCTTTTCCCTCTGGTTAAAATGTGTAAATGGAAAACGAAAATAATAAGAAAGTGGGATGGAGGGAAAGAATGTGCACTAGTTTGTCGAAGTTTAGCATCCTTTTTCAGCACCGAGGTTGTACGAGACGTGGATCTTACGGTTTAAGGCGAAATCCGAACCACCGTAATGCGTTCAAATGTTCTTCTATCCGGAATCGAACAGGGATCTAGGGATGCACACGAGACAAGATTTGTGGCTGTCTCGACTCGAAAATGTGCTGTAAAAGTGATGTCTCCACTCGAAAAATGTATATTTCTCTATTGGAAGAGCCGTGTCTCGACTCGAATTTTGTCACGAAAATCCTGTCTCGACTCGTCTCGTGCGCATCCCTACAGGGATCTGGTGGACCAGAGACATGCGCTATCCATGAAACCAACAAAGAGGGCCAATTGAATTTAGGAATAGATGAATACCACGTATTCAAGAACTATTCAATGATAGCTTCGTTATGAGCACGTCATTTAATAACTTACTTCTTCCATATAACGCATTCTGTAGTGTGAAAAAGCAAATCACCGACAGAAGATATAGACAATAAAATGTCCACGTAAAACCTAAAATGTCATTTTGTTTAACTTTGTTTCATGTTGCTCTTTAAACTGTATATCTGTTTGATGTAGGCAATCATACTGAGATTTCCGTTAACACACCCCTGAGAAAAACACTACACAAACCCGGTAATATTTCCTGTACTTTACTTCTAATGCGGATCTTATTCATTTGTTGTTCTATTCAGGAGAAAAATGAATTCATGAAATTGTTGTTGTTTCAGTGAGCAGCAAATCCTCGTAGTTGACACAATAATAGGCGTGACTCTGTAACTAACGTGTTTGACGTACTTTATATACAACTTTGTACTGTATGACTCAGAAGAATAATTGTTTGTGATTTTCTTTTAAACAATGAAATATCAAGTTCAAATTCCATGCTTTTATTTTGTAGCATAGGATTTGTCAGCATGAAAAGTTGCAATAATTAGTACCATGTATTGCGTTGCTCTTTATTGAACGACGGTTATAGCAGTGGATAAATTTGTTTATAACACAAAATGATATTATTGTTATCTATGATTTCTTTCTATTCATTTTTCAATCGTTGTGTGTTTTAACATTTCGACAGCAGTGGCTTGTTTACATCGGTAAAATAGTTTGTAAGGAGTTTGAATTACCGAAACTTTCATGTATTTACTCTTTCCGTGTGTCTGCCCGGGGGGACAAAATAATTATCGCGGGAACTATACATATACCACATTGACTTGATCCCTAATCTTCCGTTGCAAGCGCTGCTGTCGGCTGAAGGAACTCCACTCACTTTCTCTCGTTTAGCAACAGCTGAACCCGTATTGGCTCAACACGAGGGTGTGTGAGGGTGTGAGCTTTAGTTCGCATTTTTGCCACGGCTCAAGACATTTTGGCAGCACAATAGTACTCAGTGTTTCTTCCAGAATTTTTTTGGGGGGGAGAGACTGCCTTCCGGAACTCTGAGAGTACCCCCCCCCCCGGAGGAGACCAAAATAATGCGTCTATAATATGATAATAAATAGAATAGTGCCCTATGAAAGTAATATGTGCCCCTCCGAATACTAAGTATGGTCCCCCGGATCATTTTTTTTTTCTGAAAGAAACACTGCTAGTATTTGATTAATAAGGATGAATTTTGGCCAGGATGTAGAGGACCGTAAGTTAGAAATCGAGTTCGTGGAGATATTCAAACCGAATGTGGTAGAAATCAACCAATCGTATGTCGGGATTCAACGTTGATTGCTATAGGGCAAACACGCTCATATAGGCCTAAATTATATAGCCATAAGTTGTTTTCTACAATCAATTAAAGCGTCCCAAGAATACATTTCATCTCCGTCCTTAAACTCTCTGCTGAAACCGGAAGTGAAAGAAATCCACTCAACTTCCGATTTCAACATTGATCGACATCAGGTATGTGCAAGTTGGAACAGGAGGTGGTCCAATACACAGATAACTTACTGGCATCGAGGCCCGTATGACACAACAATCAAATGGCCATATTTAAATGGAGAAGCTCATTTAACATACACTAACATTACAGGAACACAAAAACTGTTATAACGGGAATCAGAATATTTATTTACTAAAGAAAAGCAGGAAAAAAAATATTTATTTTTCATTTTAATGGGGAATTTGATTCTGTTCATGGGGAATGTTCTGAACTAGGGACTCAATGTTCCGTAGTACATTGGATGTTCCAACGATGATGATATTTTCCAAGGTGGACATCACTTATCCATAAAATATTTTAAACTCAGATTAAGATCATGTAAGAAGTATCTTTCCAATAAAGGGTCAGGATGAGAGGGTTCAGTGGGTCGAGACTGGCCTAGAGGCCGGCTGTTGAACATTGCTGAGAGCTAAAACGATACGAGATAACATGAAGCTAATTTTGTAATCGATTTAGCGTGCTAAGAATAGATACCTATCTTCTGTTAATCCTCTATTCAAACGGAAAAAGAAGAAAACAATCACTTTCGGTTTTAACGTTGACCGCTATACGTGTATAGTAAAAACGGTAATAGATAAAGAGAAGTTGTTTTTAATCTATTTAGCATTCCAAGGGTAGGTCCTGCCTCTCTTAGCTCTCTATTCAAACTGGAAATGGCAGAAATGAACTACTACAGTTTTAACGTTAAACGTTATCGGCTTAAAACGGTAATAGATAGCAGAAGTGATTTTCTTATGCAATGAATTAAGTGTCCCAAGAATATATTTTATCTTTACTCTTATCTTCCCACTAAAACCGAAAGTACCTGGTTTCAATATTAATTGAAAAATACCACACCATACAAACCAAACTCCTTCACGTGGTGTACGCGTGACACAGCTACTTGTTACTTGCTTGATTCATCATACTTTGTTCCCTATTCTTCAAAGGTGACAATATGTAATTAATTTTAATGTTAACGTGAATGTGAAATCATGATTCTCATTAGAAGATACGAACATGCAACTGGCGGTGCCTGGTGGCTCAGTGGTAGAGCGTTCACCTCTGGTGCATGGGGTCCTTGGTTCGATCCCAGCTCTCCTACAGTTCCAATATAGCCGAGATCATGGCGTGGACCTATAAGTAGCTCTTTTGGTGGGAAAATAGTGTAGTCGAGAACTGCCTATTCTTTGACAGTTGTTCTTGCATGATGGTATGTGCACTCACGAACTGCGCTGGTTAAAGTCACAGATTCTGTTCTTTATAACCTCCGTACTGCATAATTACGTAGAACACTAAAAGCTGAACTTCCAATAAACTATATCCTAGAAAGTTATCATCGACTTTGACAACAAAAGTTGCTGGGTGGCCTATACGCATGCATTAAGAACAAATATACACCCCCTTAGCCTTGGAGCATATATGTGGGACGTTAAACATCAAATAAGAGAACAAATATTGCAGTATAATTATAACAATTCTACATTTAAAAAAAAAGAAAAAGAAATGAGAATGCAGAACCTTTGAATGTATAGTGACACCCTCCTCCCAGGCTAGAGTGTGTCAAAATATTTCCTTTTGTATTATGGTGTACAATTTAGTGCAATTTCAGTGCCATTGAAGGATACTCACTCTTCGAGCAGACATCAGGGTTTTTTTAATTTCTGCATTAATTTGTTACTAGTAGAACTGATGTATTATTATTATTATTATTATTATTATTATTATTATTATTATTATTATTATTATCATTATTATTATTATTATTATTATTATTAAGTTGGAGGAAGTTCTTATGCCTAGTTAGCACACTGTTAGATGTGAATGTACGTATGTAGAAAAAAAGTAAGAGAAAGTCTCGTAATCCCTGTAGCTCCTCACTACCTTCTGAACAAAGGCCCTTTTTTCGTCTAGAACTCGAGTGTGAACCAAACAATGGTGGGTGGTGACCCCGCATTTGACACTTTTGACCCTAGGATCAAGCAAAAATCGAAGTCAAAATATGATGACGTCACCTTACACAGTACGTAGGTGAGTGTGTGTAGATTAGTCCATTGACCGAAGTTCTCATGTGTTCTGAGGTCGGAGTCATTTTTTTAAGGGCGTATACAGTTGCACTAACACGTATTATGCACGTTATAATATTTCCTCTATTATCATAGGAAGATTTCTCTCACTCTCTGTGCGTGTAATTTCAGATTGGATCTCTAGTGAGAATTTGTATACACTGTAAGTGAGATCCTGTCTAAATAAAAGTTTTATTGGTGAAAAAGTGCGTGGAACCAGTTTGTAGGCTTCGTTAAGAAAAATTCCCTCGACTGACAAAGTTTTCCCGTTTCTTACCAAATTTTCTCTCGTTTGTTGCGTGTCCAGTTCCTATGACATAAGTTATAAGATTAATTTAGCTAAAGGAAGTGTCAATCACATTTGTTTTGTTTATTTGCTTTTTGCTTCTATTTTTTTTCCCTTTAGTTTTTAAGAAGAAATACATACAGATGTACCCACCCAATAATGGGTACAAACTATGCTACTTCGAACAGACTCACTGACTCACATACACACGTTATTGCTATTGTATTGGTTTATTTCTGAAGAATAAAGAAAATTTTAAGCATTTTTATTGGTCAATCAGTAGGAGCGAGAATTTCCCTGAGTTTTCAAGTTTTATCGAAAAAATTCCCCTTTTCCTTTTTTGCTAAATTTACCTGCGAAATTTAAATTTCCCTAGATTAGGGAAATTTCCCTCAAAGTACGAACACCGTGTGGAACTTCTGAAGAACCAAAAAGGACAGACCATTATTGCGAATTAGATTTCTGTAGTTTCCATTCAGTTGATAATGCCAGTGGAGGTAGTTTAGAGTGTTAATATTTACTCCAGTGACAAATTCATAATTTCCACTAGTATTACGCCATTGCTGTTTCTGGCGAGTTAAAGGTCGGTCAATAAAATAACGCACAATCCAGTGTAGCTTGGTAGTAGTAAGTACTAGAAAAAATGAAATGTTGTACGTAGAAGTTTGGTAGAAGCATTGATCCTTTGGAATTGCCACTCAATATATTTTGATTGTCTTCAGTGCTTTGCAACCATCTTTGTTTCCATGACACGAATATTCGTAAAACTCTTGAGGATGGTCATTACACCACTTTTTCACACACACACACACAATGAGCTTGTTGTCATCTCGAAACAGTTCCCCACGTAAATGAGCCTCCAATCGCCCGAACAGATAGAACCGATAGTGCTATGTCGGGACTGTATGGGAGGTGTGGTACCATTATCGATCCCAGTTGGCCAATCTTCTGGACCGTTCCGTGCATTTTTCTGTATTTCAGTTATTGGATTAGCGTTAACATAGATCCTTTTCCCATACCTGCGTGCTCCATGATCTGTGTCGTGATACGTCTGTCTTTTTGAATGAGTTCCTCAATGACTGATGATTTTCATCGGTTTTAACGGCTGCCAGTCTACCCCACAGTGACTGGTCTGGATGCTGCAATCATAACGCCGAATTCTGTTAATTCATCGTCACATATTACTTTAATTTATTTTGTTGTTCCTATGAACGGACAACAGCTTACTGTGAATGTATGTTTCTAAGTTATCCCTGGATTTGTAGAAGAATTCGATCACTGCACATTGGCGTAGTAAGGTGTCACGTTGGTCATCTATGGTGGCTTACCTGTAACACTAATAAATAAAAAGCGCTTACCATTAAAAAGCTGCAGTGGATTGTGCGTTTCGTTTTAACTGACCTTAGTTCTTACCGCAAACTGAGAACTGTTGTGGTGATTCATCATCATTTTGATCCAGTATCTATTTGATATAATTCAGTTTGTAGTTTTCTCCCCTCTCTTTTATCTTCCACCATATATATTGTATAACATTTCCTTAGAATGAATTCCTTTGTAAATCATATTTTTTCAAATCACCATTATTATTATTATTATTATTATTATTATTATTATTATTATTATTATTATTATTATTATTATTATTATTATTATTATTATTATTATTATTCGATTCTAGCAAAATGTTTTATTTAAGTGCAGAATCTCATTATATAACTTTAGATCTGTAAGACCTTTGAGGTGGGGACCCTCCCACGCACACGACATTTGCCTACCATAAGGCTCGCTTGGGACGATCTGGGATCGAATCAGAGACCCAACGTATCAAATATGACCACTCTAAACCACTGCATCCTCCCGAATTGATTGAATGTAATTAAAATGTTAAATAATAATAATAATAATAATAATAATAATAATAATAATAATAATAATAATAATAATAATAATAATAATAATTCATAATTTGGACAAGTTTTCACTGTCATCCTTGTAAGCACTAGAGTTGCCGAGGAGACGAAAGTTGAGGCTATCCTCCCCGCTGGTCTAGTGGCTATTGTGCGCACCTGTGGTGCATGGGGTCCCGGGTTTGACTGCCTGTTGTTGAGTTTTGAAATTTGTACGCGATATCGTGTTTTGGATTCTACCTTATGCTGTACATTCACGTTTCATATAACCTCGGCGCTAAAAAAAGGGATGTCAAACTCTTAACTAATAAGTGCTGAGGCTGTCTCGTCTCTTGGAAAATTTAGTCTAGTCTTGGAGCCCGTCACGAGGAATCCGTCTCGTCTTGTTTCGTGGACGATCCTAATGAACACTGTTATGGGAATAATATTCCAAGTTATGCATAACAGCTAAAAGTAAATTAGAAAAATAAATCCAATTTTGGTAAATAGTTTAGCCAATATCGCCCTTTTAGAGAGAACATTTATGCAGTTTTAATATCGAAGCACTATGTATGACTAATAAATCGAAGTGTTTCATAGGTTATTGTTGAATCATCGTGCAACAAGAGGAGAACGTGAAGTGACTCCGAAATGAATAACAGCGAAAGCACTTCATCTTTCTTCAACAAGGATAAGAGTATTTACTCAATCAGTAGTCGCATTAGGTTCCAAGGGCATTTTCAAATTGGACGTCTGTTCTTGACGAGTTTTCTGGAGTTAATGTGAATCACTGTACATTGTATTTGGTCTTTAAAAGATGTTTGAGACAGAATGAAATATGACAGAATATCTTGAAATACAATCAATTTAGAAATCATGTATTTCATTACAAGAGGTGGAAGGCTCCTAAATAACATTAGAGCTTCAAATTGTGTATGAGAATACAAATATCGTGTGAAAATAAAGTGAGGAAGATATTAGATAAATTATTCGTTCTCTTCTGTGATGCGGAAAGCCCAGGTTCGGTCCAGAGGTGGCGTGGGTCAATGAAAACGATCCATGACCCACTGACCCACCACGACTTACGACCCACTGTGACCCACCAAAACCCATCGTCATCAATTCTGAGCCCACGCCCTCCTCTCCACTGACTAAAGAGTTTACACTTGTAATAAACAAGGCTGTGAAATTATTACTAGTCGGAGTTTGTTTCTACGGTCAATCGCTCAAGCACTGCTCTGTTAAATAACGGTGAATCTGACCTTTACGATATAAAATGGCAGTGTTCGTCATGCGCCAAATTACGATGAATTTCAAATTTAATTATCATATATAATTATTTCCTTGTTAAATTACTGATACTTTTCAGTGGAAAAAAGGATGAAATTTGAAAGTCTCAAATCAAGGTAAAGTAGGTTAACGTAAAGAAAAAAGAAAAGTGTAAAATTCGACTGTGTCTCGAAGGCCAAATAGTAACTGCTATATATTGCTATTTTACAGCTACAAATATCAATATCCAAAAGTACCTGAAGTTATTTTTTTCACTTAGATATACTCACCTCAGGTAAGTAAATAGAAACAAATGAAAAAAGAAAAATAGAGGCCTTGAATCTAAAACGTAGACAAATTCACTACTGTTCAGGAGATGCTGTCTACAATGTACAGTATGATAGTTCGATTTTTTTTTTTTTTTTTAATTTCCGGAAAGCTATAGTGCGCAAAAGTTGCCATTGATATAGACAAGAACCCCCCTCCCAAAAAAAATTTACATATCTTCCGGTCCCACATCGCCGTTGAAATTAAAAACAAATCCGGTAAAAACAATAAATTTTCATTTTTTAAAAAAAAAAAACTACTAAAGAATATAGGACGAGGACTATATATGGCCTAAAAGTTTCTTCAAGTACGTAAAAACAACGTTAAAATAAATAAACTATGTTTATATGACATCTTCTGGTCGCACATCGCTGTCAAAAATTTGCAAAATTTGCTAATTTAGCAAAATTTGAGAGTTTAACATGTTTTTTAAAAAAATTAAAACCAGTAAGGTAAGGACGCTACTCACCACGAGGGGGTGGTTGCACTTGGAATTCCACTACCCAACAAGCCATCCAATGATTAGGGTGTATTATTTACTATTGTATTAACAAGTTTATAATTCTACATAATTAGTCCCCTACAAATTTCCATTTTCCCCTTTATTTTTGTTCATTACTAATGATTTTAAACTCTGATTTATGCGGAGGCAACGTGGGCTCAGTGATAAATCGTTCACTTCTGGGTACATGGGGTCCTTGGTTCGATCCCAGCTCGCGCCAAGTGAGCTTTGTGGTGGACAAACACCGTATGTGGTGGGTTTTCTCTACATTCTCCCGTTTCCTCCCACTTTCTTAATTCCACCATTTCATTCATTTCTCATCAACACTGTCTACTTTAGCCTAGCCGGCATAAGCGTGGGACGTAAAACTTAGATTTAATTTTTCATGTTGTTCTGATTTATGCGAAAATGTAGGCATAAATGATCTTAATAGTGTAGCTCTGATGAAGCCGTCTCTAGCACTGTGTCCACACACACTACCAGTTATTGAATTTGAACCTATCAGATGTGTAATTCCTGAAATAGACAGGCAGATACTCAACCAAGACAACTGAAAGACCAACAGTATTTACTGGACGTATCAAAACTCATCCAGTTAGGGTACTGCTCTGAAGACTTTTCAGTTCGTGACTCTGACCATTTGTTACATTCAAGATGTCTCACTAAAGCTAATAGTTCTATGACGATATTTTAGTGTGGAAAGTCCTTCAGGTAATGAGGCAAATTGTCACCTTTATCTTAAAGTTGCCTATGTGGTTTGCCATAATGTTGAGCAACAATTTGACCGAAAGTCCACATGTTTACGAGAACTTTCAGAAAATGCGGTATTTTGCCAGAAGAGCTGAAATGAGTTGTAGACTCCGTCAAAGAACAGAATGCTTACTTTGCTCATATCGAAAATTGAGCGACGGCCATTGATGACAGAAACACATTCGAGAGCTTAGATACAGACGACTTTTGAAGGCAAGGAAAGCAGATTTTGAAAGAGATCCTATTAGACAGTTTTGCCACCAAACAAACTTTGTAGTTAAAGATTACACCGAAATAATACAATGGAATTCTTGTAATCTTACTTCTCCTCCTTTATTAAGACCATTGACTAATGAAGAAAAAGGTAGTTTATAAGCAGACACTAAGCTGATTATGAATTTCAAGAATTTCCCATGTCATACTCATGCTGTCGGTAGATGCGTTAAGCTTGTGACGGAAGCTTTCGGTATAGTGTGTAGATACATTGCTGAAGACGGCTTCATCAGAGCTACACTGTTGTCAAGATCATCCATGCCTACATTTTCGCATAAATTAAAAAAGAAAAAAAAATGGAATGGAAGTTTTACATCCTACGATTATGGCGGCTAGGCTAAAGGAGACGGTGATGATGAGAAATGAATGAAATGGTGGAATGAAGAAAGTGCGAGCAAATAAGAGAATCCCGAGAAAACTCACGCACACGGTGTTTGTCCACCACAGTGCTGGACTCGCTTGGCGCTTGCTGGGATCGAACCAAGAACCCCATGCACAAAAGTTTAATGCTCTACTACTGTGCCACCGCTGCCCCCACATAAATCAGAGTTTAAAGTCATTAGTAATGGACGGAAGTAAAGGAGAAAATGGTAATTTATAAGGGAAGAATTATGTGAAATTATAAATTTGTGAATACAATAGTAAATAATACACCCTAATCATTGGAGGACTGGTTGGGTAGTGGAGCTCCAAGTGCAGCCACCTCCTCGTGGTAAGTAGCGTCCTTCTCTTGCTTGTTTTAAGATTTTTTAAAAAATGTTATACTCTCAAATTTTGCAAATTTTTGACAGTGGTGCGCGACCAGAAGATATCATATAAATATAGTTTATTTATTTTAACGTTATTTTTACACACTTGAAGAAACTTTTAGGCTGTATAGGGTCATCATCCTATATTCTTCAGCCCTTTTAGAAAAATATTGAAAATTTATTGTTTTTACCGGATTTTTAAAAAATTTCAACGGCGATGCGGGACTGGAAGATATATAAATAAAAGTTTTTCGTTTTGAGTTTTTTTTTTCTTGTCTATACCAACGGCAACTTTTGTGCACCACAACGTTCCGGAAATAGATTTTTTTTTTTTTTTAACCACCCTAATGTATAGAAATGTACAGAGGAGAGTGAGTCGATAGATCAGAGTGGGTAACAGTGGCTCACATCCTGTTGGCCCACGATTTACTCATAAATCTTTACCCGCTCCATCTCTGGTTCGGTCCCTAGTTGAATTGAGTACTTGTAGTTCTAATGTATCAAGCTAAAGAAGAAAAAAATATTTATTTCCCGTGCTGAAAAGAGAGTTCGTTCCAGAGGAAAAGGAACTTAGAGCTTCAGAACACATTATTTCAAATTATCATCTTATATTGCTTTCTAGACACTAATGAGAGTACGTTTTTTTCTTTCTTCCTTTTACCTGGACCAAAGGCGCACATCTCTTGTGTTGTAGGCTACCCTGATCATAGACCATCATGGCTATTGCTCCAGAAAGTTGAGTTTTTAATAAATTAAAATTCGATAACAACTTACGAGAAAAGTATTATATAAGATAGTTTAAAGATAATGACATTCTTAAGTGAACATGCAGTGATGTTTTGGGAAAAGAGAACATTACTTTTGATTAATTGGAAATGTAATGAGAAATTCCCGAAGCCTTATCTCGAACTATATAGTGTGCAGAGCTTTTAAATTAAACATTAAGATAAATTCAAAATAATGTATGTCTGTATGGGTACATATACTAAATCGCGTAACTTAATGCAATCCTGAGGAAGATTGGTTACACAAGTATGTCACTTCCTTCCATTCTGCTGATAAGGTGGGATCCCTTTTATATGCAACTAGTCATGTTGCTTACGCAGGAAGTTTTAAGTTAGGAGAAGGAGTGGAAACCATTTCTTTAGAGAGTCAGCCGATCGACCATTCTGACTTCTTCAGATCTTATTACATGTTCCGTTGCAGCAGCTCCTCTCTTTTTTAAGTTAATGCATGCACACGTATCTCAGGCAATTGGATAATCGTGACAAGGTTGCCAGCCTCAGCATCCTGTCATTACACTGTCTAGTAATTTTCCAAGGATTTTATGTATTAAAAAAAAAACAATGCTTAAGTGATGCAACTCAAGTTACTAGACAATCCTTGAAAAAGTAACTTAAAATATGAAAAGTAATCTTCAATTTAACGTCCTACGGTTATGCTGCCCTTTAGGCTAAAGGAGATGGGTGATCAATGAAAGTGAATGATTAGATAGACTTGATAAAATGAAAATGTTGGAGGAAAGGCCCCAAGAAAATCCATAGACACTATGTTGCCCACCACAAACTCGCATGACTTGGGATGGATCGAATGAAGGTCTTTTTGCGCTAGAGGTTGCAAAAATACCACTTAGCCACCGTACTCGTGTAAAAAGAAGTAACCAAAATAATTAATAATAATAATTATAGACCGGATGTTAGGCAAAATGCCTATTCTTTAATATTAAAGATATGATCAAAAATAACGTTTTAAAGTTTATATAGGAGATTATAGTTTCAATTTAAGTCAATTTTATTTTGTCTATTTTGCCTATTTCACCCCTTACTGCCTACATAATTGCTTTAGTGCCTAATGTTGCCTATTCTATGCATTTTCTTCAAAATAAGACTTCACTGGGAAAATATATACCACAAATAATACGGTACATTATATATATATATATATATATATATATATATATATATATATATATATATATATATATATATATATATATATATATATATATATATATATATATATATATATATATATATATATATATATATATATATACATGGAATGCATGCCAAAATTCGTTTCTGGAACAAAAGATCCAATATATTTTAGGCAAAAATTTTCTTATAGGCCATATATCTGGAGAACTACATATAGTGTAGCCAAACAAAAACTACCACTTAACTCAGTATGATGTACTTATTCCGTAAAAAAAAAAAAAAGTTAGGGGCCGTTCACAATTTTTGTGCCCTCATTCAAAAAATTCCATATATTTCATTCATTCAAAAATTTTCTTGTACGTCCCATATATGGAGAACTACATATAGTATAGCCAAACTCGATCTAAAACTAAACTCAGTATGATGTGCTTATTTCGTTAAAAAAAAAAAAAAAAAAAAACTCGATTTATGGTCCGTTCACAAATTTTGTGCCTTCTGATCCAAAAACTAGTTATTAGCCAAGATCGCAATCTTTTGATCCATTTTTTGAATCATTTCTAAAATTCTTGTCATATACAGAGTAAAAGAAGATTTACAAACAGATATGTTTCTATATTCTTTGAGATTATCTAAAACTTGAATTTATTTTTTAAATTGTATTGAGTATTTATCTTCATTATTTCGTGTTACATTTTAGTGCCTATTTTACTGCCTATTTTTGAAATTTTAAGTGCCTATTTGCCTGCCTATTTTGCAACTTTTTAGTGCCTAAACATCCGGTCTCTAATAATAATAAATAATAATAATATCTGAAACCGTAGTTTTAAGAAGAGGGCTACCGACTTATATACACGAACACCCACGTATCGGAGTGTAGTTATCGCCTAATTTCTATTAGGATGTCCCTGGCTTCGAATCCTGGTAAGGGTACATACTGTACATACAGTTCTGATTGCATGTTAAATCGTAGGACTGCTTCTATAATAGTCTTGGTGCTGAGAAGGAACGTTATTTAACTCCAAGTAAGCTATTAGGCTTGCTTGTGTGATAGGCACGTTGCTATGTGGTCATATAACATAGAATCACCTTCAAAAGTACTGCAGCTAGACGAAATGACTATTATATATACGTATATCAATAACTCTTGTATCCGAATGGAAATTTCTCTTCTGTTACGATTTCGTTAAGTTACATAGATTGTGTTTCATTTGCAGAAAATTATATTCAAATCTTAGAGTGAACACAGTTATTATAGGTTAACTACACACTTGTATTTTAAAAGGCATACTTTTGCAACCCTATACAGGAAGTGTTAATATCTGTTGAGAAAAGATCTCAGCTAAAGGAGACTCACATTTGTTTACATAATTTCATCTAAACCTAAGAATATAAGGATTTGGAAAAATACCTAGGTGACAAGTTTGTTTTGAACAAGAGTGTATAGTACTTTGAAACATGTAATGTGTATAGTAGTATTTTCTGGTTCGAAAAACCCAGGTCACTCGCCTCATTCAAACATGTAGCCTTATCCAGAAATTGATGTATAATATTTTAAGCTGGCTCTCCCTGCTGATTCAGTGGCTAGCGGACCCGCTTTTGGGTCATATGGTTCTGATGAGGAGCATTGACACTTCAACATATGAAGGTGGTTCGGATTCTGCCGTAGATTCACGTCTCATATAACCTTGATGCTGAAAAGAGACGCTAAATTTCAATAAATAAATAAATATTTTATAAGGATCACGAAGGCTTAATTATAGTTTATTTATTTAGTTGTAACTTTACGATCCTTTTTAGCATAAAGATTGAACTATATGGATTACTGTTGATCGTTGATTCCGAGAGTTTCGCTCTCGATCCCCACTGTTCTAGCGAATAGTTTGCGCTTTTGGTTCACGGAGTCCGAGGTTCAAATCCCAGTGGGAGAGCATTAAACACATTACAATGGTTTAGTTCTGCCTTAAACTGTAGATTCACGTCTCATAAAGACTTGGTGCTGAAAAGAGACGCTAAATTCAACAAACAACCATCACCACTACCAGGAGTCCAGTGTGGATTCCTGAAGCTTAAAGAAGAAAAAGTTTTCGTACTTGGGAAAGAGTTACGGAGCGGGTCTTCTGCAAGTGCTTCACTTAACCTGCTACATGTTCTTGAATGCTCATTAAAAATATCTGACGTAACATAAGTCCTTCATGAGCGAAAATACTTACCTTTCTCCTAGACTTTGTAACGGCTTCTCTAAGAGGGGTCCCAGGTTCGATTCCCGAGCAATTGAGTTTGTGGTGGACAATCGTGTCCGTGGATTTTCTCAGGGTACTCCCTTTTCCTCCCACTTTCTCATTCCATTAATTCATCCGTCATCATTCACTTGTCTTAATCATCGTCTCCCCTAGCCTAAAAGGGCATAATCGTGTGACGTTAAACCGAAATATTAGACCTATTTGTATGGATTTGGTCTCAGTGTTCAGTCATTTTTTTAATTAAAAAAGATCCACAAAATGTTCTAAGAATAGCCTTTAGTTCTAATCTAGTAGTCTAACCCAGTGGTTCTTTTTTTTTTTTTTTTTTTTTTTTACTGACCACAGACTTTACTGAACGTCTAGGACATTGAGACATACTTGTTTGATATTTTTATTATAAACAATAATAATAATAATTGTAATAATAATAATAATATCTATTTTAATAATGCAACCAATTAGTTTCTATAATGACTCGATATAGTACTGACTTTTAAGCATTAGTGCTGCCGCTGGAGGTGTTGAGTGGTACAGTCTGTCTCGATTTTAACTATATTAAATTAATGATTTTTAAATTCTAAAATTTCGCGACACACCTTAAGGATTGTGTGACACATCAGTATGTCGCGATAAATTGGTTGAGAACCACTTTTCTAGCGCACGAGATGAGGTTTGGAACTCTCTCTTCGAAAAGGTACCGTGAAAATGCTCTCTCGTCTCGAAAATTATGTGTTTATTGGAAGAGCTTTGTCTCGTCTCATGAACAATTCTATCGAACAAAAGTCTTCTCTAATCTTAAGGGTCTCAGATTCGATTCCATGACAGGTGAGTTTCTGTTGGACAACTTTGTATTCGGAATTTTTCGCAAATAGTTATCTTGTTTATTCCTACCAATTCTTTAATAATCATTCATGTTCATTTATCATCCGTTCACTTTAGCCTACTAAGAATAATAGTGAGACGTTAAACAAAAGATTTCATTTCATTTCAAATGAACGGTACTTAGTGTATTCTGTATACTGAGTAATTATATTTCTACACTGCATTTTAACTGTATAGGTGTTAAACACCAAGTTCCAATTTATACAGGTGACAGTTACAATGATTCATCTGTTGAAATCGCTTGTTACCCTTCATTATGATGATAATAATCAACTCACAAACTGGCCATTAGTAACTCATCTCTTTATCAGAGGCGGATCAAGCCTCAAGCCTCGGCTGGTGGGCTAGTCCCCCTGTTTCACGGCCAAGTTGTCCAAGTTCATCAATTTTTGCTGCCAACCAGATATTTACCATGAAAGTTTTATGCTTTGTATCACATGAAATGACAGCAATTTATAAATTTACGGTAAAAGCTTAGACTATACGGTATGTCCGGTGTCAAGCGTAAATCGACGGTTCGAAAGGATTATATTATTTGATATATGGTAATTTTCAATGGAATATGAAGCAGTAATAATATAACTACTACTGTTATTAGTAAAATGCTTTATATAGTGCGTTCAATGAGTTTCGGGGCTATCTGGAAATAAAATATTTAACGATGCCCCCCTCCCCCAAAAAAACTTCATGTTAATTTTTACATACATCTCCCCACATCACACACTCGCAGTATCGCTTGTAGACACTGCAACGTCCTAGGAAAGTCGTTTACTGGAATACTGTTCAGCTTCACCATTACATTTGCGTGAATGGATGCAACACCCTGAAAATACTCCCCTTTGAGGGAAGGTTTGAGCTTAGGGAAAAGCTCGGGGAAGTCCTCTCGGGCCAAATCAGACGAATACAGGGCGTGTGCAAGTATTCTGACCTTCCTTTTGGGGAAAAACTGATGCACACGAAAGCTATGGTGGACCGACGCACTTCGCTTCGACTAAGGCGAATATATCTATAATTCTGTACGTTTCAGTCACGGTTTTACCGCACTTAACACAACTTGATTGCAGCACAGTACAACTCCATTCTCTAAGCATTTACAACGAATAAAGAAATACGAATGTGAATGCAGTGCTCAATAGCATTCTAGTGGGCGACTTTCTTAAGGCGTTCCAGAGCCTCTGCGATCAGTCCCATGAATGTGACGGCGGTGCTGACAGCATTGCAGTGGACGACTTTCCTAGGGTGTTCTAGGGCCTCTACGACCGGCCCTGTGGAAAGGGATTAAGTGGAAAACTAATGTGGTAATACATTTTTCTGGCAACGTTAAGTATTTTATTTCGTTTACTAAAGCATAATCTAGTTTCAAAATTTGGCCATGAGTTACACAACCCACATATCCTTCTGTTCCTACTTTCTTGTTATTTTGCAAATTATTTTACCCGTCTCTTTTCATCTGTTTACGCAAGTTGGAATTGATTTTTTTTAACTTAAAAAAATCTTTTTGTTCAAGGAGATTGAATCAACTTAAGAAAAGTAAGCAGAGCTAGTAAATGCACAAGCGAAAAGTACTTAAGTGTCTTTTTCCTCTTTCTTTTGTGTATTGTATAGGGACAATGTTATTAAAAGTTTTCCTTACTTGTTTCAAAGAAAAGTTTTTCTTGTCACACATAACATTTTAAAAGAATAAGGAACTGGAGTTTACTGCAAAATTCTCATGAGAGAAAAAATAGTATATAGCGTTATTACAGCTTTTATCTGTCCTTTATGTACAGTTAATTTAAATATATGTTTGTCGTGTTCTTACTTTTTTCTGTATATGCTAACTTTTGCAAAATAATACTTAACACTGTTTTATTCTGGAGAAAAATGTGCCGGTACTCACTACAAATACAGTAACTTCCATATTTTTAACATGTCCTCTGACATGCCCTGATTTCTGATTTCATTTACGATATTGCTAAATGCACTCAATACAGACGTTTGCAGAATGTAAAACATATACAATATTAAATAATGATTAGAGAAATTGCAGTTTTTTTAAAAAAGAAAGAAAAGAAAGGTAAATAAATAAGAAAGGGTGCAGGTACTTCGTACAATTGCGTATGTAGAAAGAAAAGCAATAATAATAATAATAATAATAATAATAATAATAATAATAATAATAATAATAATAATTCTATAGCAATATTAGCATTTAACGAAAATGTTCTAACATAAGACATACAGTACTAGTTAATAGATCTCACTAAGCCGAATAAAACGATATGAGGCGTGTTTAAACCTCATGCGTAGTATTCGAAAAAATAACAAAAAAAAGAATTTGTTTGTAAACCTAAATATTGATCCTGTACGAGATCCACGCTACGTATTAAGGCGAAACTAATAGTGAAATAAACTCAACAAGTTCTTCCATTGTAACACTAACAAGATGACAGTACACAGTGTGGTTTATGAGATAATAGCCCAAAATTTTCATTAATCCACTATTAAACTTTAATTTCTGTTTACGTAAAGAAAAATGTCTGAAGTTGATTCGTATATGGCTGGTTCCAGTGAATAGTCGGCTAAGTCGACTTTTTTTTTTTTTTTTTTTTTTTGAAATTGAGATTTTATAGGTATAAGTTTCTTTTTGGTGAGTTCTATATTGTGTAGAAGCGGCTTAGACGAATTCATAATATTGAGAAAGTTACAACATTTGATTATGTCAAAATTAGTCAGGTAACTACTGTATTGTAAAATTTACCTTTAAACTACTCTCCTGTAAAATTTACTTTTTCACGACTTAGCCGGTTATTCACTGGAAGCAGTCATAGATATCAATGGATAGGTGATATCAATCTGAATAAAATATGTGCTTCTTGAGGTTAAATTCGCCTCCATATAGAGAAAAAGCGAATTTTTATGGCACTGAAAAAATGTCATTCGTTGCCCATATTAATTGGAAATTTGTTTTCTGCTAGAAAATATTATTTATGTACTATTTATTTAAATATATATGTATAAAAATACACAATTAACAAATAGATTGTATTCTTTGGTTGTTCTCTGAGTTATCGGTGGCACACATACTCCGAACAATGACACAGATATGATAATTTTAACTCGTGATAATTTCAGGGGGTGGGGTTAGCGAATTCCCCCAGGAACTACGAAATTCCCCTCCTCCCGGGACATATCTCTGATAGTGTTCAACGTGGGAAACCAATATTTTCGCAATAATGTTTTCAATCCCTGTGTATTGAAAATTCTCTCCAGAGGAAATCTGAAATCATCATTGCTCTCCTAACAGTTAACTACAGTATATACTGTTTATAACAGTAAGTATGCTATACTGCATAGGCCCAACTGCATGGATTAACGATTTGACTTTCAACTCATTGTTTATGGTTATTTTGTCCGCCATATTCCACCACTTCTTAAATTAAGAAACTCTGTTTTTATGTGGTAAGCGGCATCTTATTAGGCTTTTAAAATATCAAGTTGGTCTAACTTTGATTGACCATAGCTCGCCAATGGTGTATTTCTCCAAGGCTTAATTTAAAGGTCTACTAAGTACTATTGAAATATATAATAAAAATCCAAACATTTTGGTTTTTAAAAAAAGTTATGCCTATTTTTCTACTTTTCCCATAAACGATAATGTTAAATTCAATTTTCGCTTCTCTATTTGACATTTGCCCAAACTAATATACTATATTTTATACATATTGAAAAGTTACAGTATGAAAATTTCAACGAATGTATTAAAAACACACACACACACAAACACACTTAACGTAATGGAGAACACCTAGCCTACGGTATTCGTGCGTGGAATATCACAATTGTGAAGTGAAAATGTTAATTCTTCATCTGTACTCTCCCCCTGGTAAAACTGACATCATACATGGTAACGTTGTTAAGTTTTCGAATGGAATTTTTTATATGTCTACGACACAAAAAATCGTTTCGTTTCGATTCCCGGAAAGCTTTTTCTCGTCTCATCTTGAAATTTTTCTCGTCTCATTGTGTAAATTTATGTACAAAATGTATGTCTTTATTTTTTTCTAATTTCATCTAGAAATTGTAAGAATCTTTCCTCGCCTTGAGAGGTCCTCGAAGGAGATGGTATAATAACATTCAAACATATATTTATTAATGGGGCATATTTTGTAATGACTTGTTTATCGTAATAAACGTTGAGAAATGCTCTTCGTAGTGTTCGTACAATCACGTTATAGCTTTTTTTTTTTGTTTTTGTTTGTTATTCTGAACTTTATAACACTAAAACAGTGTTTGAGATCAAAGACTTGGATGAACTAATGTTTGCCATGAAACTCGACAAATTTTTCGTTTCGTCTGGAAAACTATGACTAGAGAGAACGAGACCAGACGTGCCATTTTTTTTTTTTTTTTGTGCCATGGGTATTACACTAACAGTAGCTATTACGGAAATCTAACCTCGGACCGTATGCACAGAACACACAAACCACTCGGCCACGAAGGAGCACTTATTTTAACGTGAATTAGATGTTTGTAAAGAGAGGTATGTGCAAATTTAGTTTCGGCATCGGAAATTTCATTTTCCGGATTTCGGAAAATTCCGGAATTCGGAAAAAAACTCTAAATTCCGGAATTTTTCCGATTTTACTTTCCGGATTCCGGAAAGTAAAAATTCCGGAATTGGCCATCCCTAATTTTGAGAGTGAATCATAATTTTGTGTTAGACTACAGATCTCATTAAGCATTAAGCATCGTCCTTCTGATGTCATAATGAGAAACTTAATTACTGAATAGTTCAGAATCAGTTTTTTCATCTTAATAGATGGCGCGCACATCTTATAAGCATCAATCTCTTAGATTTTTGCAAAACGAAGTTTTTCTCGAAAACTACGCATGAGAGTTTGAACTACCCATTTTTTATTGCAGTGTTTTGAGGACCAGTGGCGGATCTAGAAGGTAAAAATTAGAGAAGCCATCCAGAATCCAGACTATGATAGGTATATATGACTTTACGCAAATCATTTTAACTTGAGTTGATTTTGAGTTTAACGTCTCTTTCTGCAGCGAGGCTATATGAGACGTGCACCTACTGCTTAACATTGAATCCGAAGCACATGAGCTTCCACTGAAAATCGAACCCAGGTCTCCTACGCCAAAGGCGCGCACGCTAACCGCTAGCCTCGAACGAGCTCAGATCATTTTAACATGCGTTCGATCCCAGCTCGCGCCAAGTGAACTTTGTTTTGAAAAAACACCGTGTGCGTGGGTTTTCCGGGTTCTTCCGTTTCCTCCCACTTTCTTCATTCCACATTTCATTAATTTATCATCATTACCGTCTTCTTTAGCATAGCCGCATAATCGTGGGACGTAAAACTTAAAGATGTCATGCCATTTTAACTTGAAATCCGTTTGCAACACTGGCGCAAATCCCGGGGGGATGAAGGGGACATGTCTCCTCCAATCTTGGAACTGGGGGGACTGTCCCCCCCAATAATCCGATTTAAAATGTGTTTTTTCGGGGGAGAAATGTGATGAATTGTGTCTGATTGCCACAAAGGAAAGTAAGATGAAATTGATGTCTGCCCAGAATAACCCTCAAATCTGTCTGCCTTCCAACGTTGAAGACAACTCTGCTTCCCTGATCCTCCACATCATTGTTTTTCAACTTCATAACTATTTTGAAATTACTTTAAAAAAAAAAGGGTGATGGGAACGGGCTTCCCCCCTCCCCCTGTTGAAGACAGATTTGCGCCGCTGGTTTGCACACTTTATTAATAGGAACTAGGAATATCAATATGCAACTCACCATTGTTAATGTTATCCTAGAAGTATCCTCTGAACCTCTATTGCTAGAAGACTATTTTTGTCACTCAAAAAACTCGGTTGGAACCTTGGTCTCCCGGCCCCAGACTAAATCCGCCATTATTGAGGACTACCTTATCATCCTGAGAGTAAATTGTATTTTCACAAGGTTCGTAATGGGGGAATTTTTTTACTTTTTTTTTTTTTTTTTTTTTTTTTTTACATGGTATGTATATTAAAATTTCACTGAAGTCAGAATTGTGTTTGTGTGCAAACCAACCAACCAAGATCAATCAAAATGAAAAAGTAACACAGTAGGATTGAACACGGATCCTCCGTATGAGATGAGTACCTGAATCGCCTACACAACTTTTCTTCTTTACAAATGCTTGATATTTTCGCCCCTTTTAGGGCTCTTTCAATTTCCGTGCACGTTGTAATTTTTTTATTATTCGTGAAGGAACCTGTACGCTTGTTTGTGTTGCTGATTGTAATCTTTGACTTTTATTGGTTGCAAAAGAAGGTTATATATATATTATTTGCATATCGCCTATAGCACACAGAGAAGGGAGTGGTGGTTCTTGCTATGTTTTTGGTTACCTGTTTTTGCCTTTATGGTTGTGGAAATCGCCCTTTGTCTCCCTCAAGCACTGTCATATTGCGCCACCTTCAACGCCTTCGAATCTTCCAAACACAGCTCGCTCTGAGTGTTATTTTATTAGTAGTATTACTACTATTGTTATTGGCTATGCTATTTAATATTAACAGTGTTGCCAAATAGAATTGTTCTTCGCACATGAGCAGTTAAACTAGTATCTACAAACAAGAAACAACAATATACAAAGTGGATCAAGCAAATTACATTGTAATATTTTTCAATTAAAATTGACCCGAAAATGATATCTTTGTAGTAGAGCGCTTTTTCGTGTTTTGATCCCAGCTCGCGCCAAGTGGGCCTTGTGATTGACAAACACAGTGTATGTGGTTTTTCTCCTGCTTCTGCCATTTTCGATAACGTTCTTCCAGTGGTGGATCTAGCCCGGGGCCGAGGGGGCCAAGGCCCCCCAATTTTTTGAGTGACAAAAATATTTAAGCTATTATTTACATATTTTTGAAAGTTTATTGTAAACTCATGATATTCCTATCATAGTCTGGGTTCTAGCTGCCGCTCCCCTCCTCAGTTTTTACCTTCTAGATCCACCACTATTTTCTTCATTCCATCATATCATTTATTATTATCATCACTGTCTCCCATAATTTGGAACATTAACATAATACAACGAATTATTGTCAAATGTGTTGTCATACCATCATTGTTAAATTACAACCTACAATAGCATAAGAAATACAATATTACAATAAAAACAATAGTTGATAGTTATTATGTTCAGTTACTTTTTAAATATAATTATTGACATATTAATCGTATCTCCTAGAGCCAAGCTGGATTGTTCATGGTAATTGAAAAGTTAAGGTAATCATCAATCATTATCTTTTATTGTAATTTAATTAAAAAGATAACCATAAATCATTATTTTTATTATAATATCAATAGTATTCCTCCTCCTATAATTAACTTTGGCGCGGGAGACCCGAGTTTGATTGCCCGCGGGAGCTCATATCGTTTGAATTCTACGTTAAACTGTAGGACCACGTTTAATATATCCCCGGTGTTGAAAGAGACGCTGAACTTCAATCCACACAACAACCACAGTATTCCTCAGTTTGTTCAGGTAAATATCGGGATACCTTTTAAATTTAGTCCCTTGCTGATTTCCGTTTATTTTTGCATTCTTGTTGACTATACCAATACAAATTAGCCACGATGGCTGGGGTGAACCCATAAAAATCGAAGGTAAATGTCTGAATACATTTGGTGAAATTACATGCTTCTAGATTTTGGTAGATAATCATGGTTCATCAGAACTCCGTGTTTTCCCAATAACTAACAACCGAGTTAGGAGTATTTTCATGGGTTACGAATAAAGAGGTGCCATTTCGAACATATTCTATAAATAATAATAATAATAATAATAATAATAATAATAATAATAATAATAATAATAATAATAATAATATGCCTTGCGGGGCACATTGTAAGTATTATATAGTTAGTCAAAATCATTTACAGAGAGCTCTCTGCATTATTTTGTAGGTAGATTATTTTAAAAGTACTAATCTACGCATTACGGAATTTACATTGAAATTGTTTGAATAAGTTGTAATTAACAAGGTTAAA
The DNA here is from genome assembly GCF_964235325.1 of Thermobia domestica. Classification (NCBI taxonomy): domain Eukaryota; kingdom Metazoa; phylum Arthropoda; class Insecta; order Zygentoma; family Lepismatidae; genus Thermobia; species Thermobia domestica. The sequence goes on from NC_137458.1 coordinate 153,566,328, forward strand.
TCCTTGAAAGAAGAAATATTTCTCATATAACTTGAATACACTGAAATTTAAAACTAAGTTTTATCTGTTCCTCAGTACAAGAACTAAAGAAGAAATAACTATTACACAAAAAGCAGTTTTATTTATTTATTTATTTATTATAAATGTTAATTGTGGGAAAGCAACATAATTTAATAATATATACAATTATAGCAACTACTGCTTTTTTTCAAACAAGAAAAATAAGGTGTTTCTCTTTGCATTAGAATGTCTTTTACTCAGTTGTGTTGTTATAGAGACACTTGAGTGCAGCTCATCTCTGTACTTCGTTAATTTAAGTTGGTCATGTCTTTTTGTAAAATAGTCAGTTTTGAGTACCAGGAAGAAAATTAATGTGTGTCCAAGGCAGTCTCGCTTAATTCCACGTAGTGTCCTCGTTTCGGAGTAATATTTGGACATGTAAGCAACTCTAGGATTGCCCTCCGATTGAAACAATATAGCACTCTTTTTTTTTTTTTTTTTTTTTTTTTTTAAGAAACAATTAAATCGTCACAAGTTTTAAAGCAGCAACAACTTGCCTGCAGTTTGAACACCTGATAAGGCAACTGGAGACATCTATTATCATGATTTTATTAATATGAATTACCGTGGCGCACATACTGAAACTTTTGCCGTGCATTTTATTATTATGCATTGTAATTTAACGATGAAGATTCGACAGCGATTCTTTATAATTTCGCTGTAAAGAAGTCTTAGAATGTTTGCAAATAGTGTTTACTGTAATAAGAAAAGGTCAATAAAAGTTGTAAGGAATCACTTAGTATTGTGCTATTAAAAATTACGCATGGCTTCTCAGGACAAGTTTAAAGCATGGAATCTGCATTAAATCACCTTGAACATTCCCTCGAGACTATATATTTAGCGTACGCTGCTTTGGCGCGGGAGACGTGGATTCGATTCCCGGTTTGAGATTTTGTGGTTCATATCACATGTTAAGCTGTAAGCCGATGTCTCATATAGGCCCGGTGCTGAAAAGACCATCTAACACTCGGCATTGAACTCCAAACAAACCAATTAAATACTCTTATGACATGTGAAATCATTTTCATTAGTGCAACATCACGTGGCATGTCAATTTCCTGAACAACATTGCTAAATCCATCCATTTTTAATGAGTCAAAACAAGAACGCGGTACCTCCTCGTGCGTTGGAATGGACATCAGTGAAATTACATCGCGATGGCTACACTGTCATTTTTAATTCTTCCGGAGGTTTTCTCAGCCATCTCACACTAGTCGTGGCTCTCCGATGCGCAACAGGTGGAGGCTGTTTCGCGCTGGGCTCTGAAAAGTTTTCCACTCGTCTTTACACGAGTGCGTCGCTATCTGGTTGCTATGGAAACTCTCTTAAAGTGATACGCGGCGTTGATCGTCAAGTGTTTAGCTCTTTCGTTTTCTGTTTTTTTTTTCCTGCCTCGTGTGCTTTTTCTTCCTTTTCGTTTCTTTTCTTTTCTTTATTTCACTTTCGAGAAGAGTGTAACACCTATTGAGAAAGCTTAGTGTCTAGTTAGTGGCGCATATACAGAAAGAAAGAAAAAAAAAGAAAAAGGAAAAGGATTTTGTATCGCTTGAGTTGGAAACATTGTTAATAGGAAAATGAATGGTTAGAAACCCCCTGTAGCAGTACCACTTTGTGAATGTAATTTGTGAGTTGTGTGTGTGTGTGTTGTGGTCAACAGAAGAGACATCTTTCGAAAAGATGAGTGTGTCTTTCTCTAGTTAAAAACGAAGAGCATATGAGTATGTCGTACTTTCCATAGGTAGTTTGAAACTTGTTCTCTCGAAGAAAACTTACTTTGTGTGGGATGCTATCATTGTTAAAAGAAGTTAGTGTAGCGGGCAATGTACGAAAAGAAAGAAAAGGAAGAAATAATCATATTTTGGTGTTTCGATAAATTGATTGAAAAAGTTTGATCTCGGTTTGGAAGGCTCACAAGTATTTCGAAAATATTTCAAGTGATTTTCATTATATACGTAGATGAATTAGTGATTTTGTATATAAATGAAGAGAATTGTTTCTGGAAATTAGTATCAAATGTATTAACTTATTGTTTTAGTGTGCGCAACTCATAACAAAATGTTTACTTACTCGTTACAGAACTGATAAAATACCATGAAAATATCAGTGATTGGCCATACCAATTATTAAACTCTTAATTTGATTAAATATTCGTTATCAGTGCCATGTTTTGAAATTTTAATAACAACATATACATCACATTTAAGAAAAGAAAAAAAAATCTAATGTGATTTTGCGTTCGGAATATCTATCTATCTATCTGTATATTTTGAGAGCTATATGCATAAGAGATAAAACGCTCGTTTGCTGGATATAAATCATTATTTTCTCGTGTGAGGTATTTGCGTCTCTCAGCGGCGTGGGAGTACGGCATATTGTTTGCATTTCATTAGGACAAAAAGAAATATATTAAAAAAAGGAACATCTCATCATTGTGTGGAGAAGATAATGTGAAACAACCGATTATCTGTGTCTGCATGTGTCTGTCTGTATATGAGTGCTCATACACGTAATCTTCGTATTGTTTTTTAATTGTTAATTCAATTGTTAGCGGTAAAAGAAAAAAAGAGGGGGAAAAAGGAGGAAATAATGTGTAGCCGAGATTGTTCTATGGTATGTACTCATAAATTTTCCACCAGAGGGCGCCAGGATAACGTGAGTACATCGCCTTATAAGCATAGGCTAAAGGTAAGGAGGATTGTATTATGATTTATGCATTTGAAGTGTACTTGAACAGTCAAAAGTAGTTATGTTATTAAGTTATTATAAATTATGTATTCGTATAACGTAGAAGATGGTGACCGGCTTTGTATTATTATTATTATTATTATTATTATTATTATTTTGCGTAGCTCATTGAAATTTAAGCGCAAATAAACACACATAATAATTTTGACACAAAAACAGGGGGGAAATATTCCATTCTTTATCGATGAAGGGCATAAATACTAACCCTCCTCTCTCTCCTATAATTATTAAATATCATTATAACGCTTTTCAGCATTATAACGGTTCTTTAAGCATTAGAGAACGGATGCATAGGCAGGCAAATAGCCACTTAAAAGTTCAAGAAATAGGGAGAAGAAAAATACATTCTACAATATTACATATCAGCATTTAACGCAAAAGTAAATACCATTTTTAAATTACATTCTACATTGTTTTATTGTAATTTTACAACATTATTTAAAAGCAAAATCGTGGGCAACCACCTATGAATTTAGTTAATTAATTCGGGAATGAACTTTACACTATTTTATTTTTAGTCGCATATATGGAAAACATTAAGAAATATGAAATTAAACAATAAATAAAATAAATAAATAATAAAATCTGTGTACATTCAAATAAAAATCATGTTACTTTGAAATATTTTATACTATGTATATTTATGAATCTTTACCCCATACTTGGCACCTATAGGGTTGAAAAGAAATTGGCACGGTAAAGAAATACGTGAGTTGGAGGAAAATAGGAGCGATTTGATTTTGGTAATCATTCATAATAAGCAGAGATTTGTTTATAGGGGAGAAGTCAGGTAATTTCCCCTTTCTATTGTAGACTGTTCTTTCCCTGTCTTAAGGATTAATTGTATCTTCCGACCCTGAAAGAATATTTTACCCCTCTCTTAATAATTCATTTTTCTGAAAGCTCTTTCAACTTTTGCAAAATACCAGTATATATATATATTAATTTAGTTATTTTGCAGTTAACTTGAATTTATACTCCAATTTCTGAAGGAAGAAAACTCCAGAAAACTCACGTGTATAAAGTTTCCACTCTTAAGTTATTACTAGAGACCGGATGTTTAAGCAGTGAAAACCTGGAAAATAAGCACTTAAAATTTTAAAAAATAGGCAGTAAAATAAGCACTAAAATGTAACTCGAAATAATAAAGATAAATACGCAATACAATTAGAAAATAAATTCAAGTCATAGATAACGTTCAAAAAATATACCTAATTGTTAATATCTTCTTTTACTGTATATATATAAAAACAAAGCTTGACATGTATTCCAGGTATATTTGGTAAATACATAATCTACAGCACTTTATCACTACACATAATAGTCCAAATTTTATACATTTATCAGTACACTCAGGAGTTCAAAGGTTTACAGCGCTTTATCAGTACACATAGCAGTCCAAATGTTTACATCTTATCACTACTAACAATACTTATATTTCTTGGAAGAGACAGAATCCTTTCTTGAAATATTAAATTATATATATTTTCCCCAATAAAGTCTTATTTTGAAGAAAATGCATAGAATACGTAACATTAGACACTAAAGCAATTATTTAGGCAGGAATAGGCAAAATAGGCTTAGGCAAAATAAAATTGGTTTAAATTGAAACTATAACCCCTATATAAACTTTAAAACGTTAGTTTTGATCATATCTTTAACATTAAAAAATAGGCATTTTGCCTAACATCCGGTCTCTAGTTATTACAGATTTATACCGTTGTAACAGGTAACAATAATCTATTGCTAGTAATGTTTTCGTTGCTAACAAAATTCCGAGTTATTTATCAAACGCAAAAGCCCGTCTTATAATGAAACATAAAACTATTTGTTTATTATATGTGTATATATATAATTTGAAAGAATCTAATGATGTTCCCTCTAGTTTTCCCTCTGTTCAATCTTCTCCATACTCTTGGGGCAAATAGCATCATTTCAGATTTTGTCACGAAGGGGGGGGGGGCGGAAGCAAGATTATCCACTGACCTAAGAGTTCTGTTTTTTATTGGTTTATTTGTTGACAATTTATTAAAAAGAATTTTTTTCCAAACTTGAAGGACAATTGCCTCACTGCCTTCCCTAAATGACATCACTGTCTTGGTGAGGGAAACAATAATTAACTAATTATTATTCACAATAAAATTTTAAAATTTCGCTTTGTTGTTATTAAACACACAAAGTTCGAGAACTACTTTGTTCAGAGAAATTTTAAACCATTATTGTGTTCTTATTGCTGTGTAAAACTGTTTTATTATAAAATACACATCGTGGCTAGGGTTGCTCTATTTTTCCACTGTAAATACAAGGCACGCGTTAACCAACAAATAATATAATAAACACTGAAAGGAACATACATGCAATACGTAATTTTTTTTTAACATTTTGAAATGTATTGTTAACTTTAACAGTACACTTAATTATTTGACCATTTGATTAATTGGTATTTTATGAACTGTATAAAACACATTGCTGACTAGTGTTACACAGTTCTTCCATGAAACCAGCATAGTGAGCATATCATCTTTGGCATGGCTTAAAATTTTTGAACTGTCGGTATTAGTAAGCAGGGACAGCACAAATGTGCTCCTAGGCTAAGATGATGATGATGAGATGGATGATAATGATAGAATGATAAAAGTGAGAGGAAAGAACCCCGAAAAAACTCTCACCACAGTGTTTGTCCATCATAAAGCCGATTGGCTTGAGCTGAGATCAAACCAGGGAACCCACGCACCATAGGTGAACGCTCTACCACTGAGCTACCGCAGCCCGAGAAATGTGCGTCCTGCACAATATTCACCAGGATAGGAAAATAGACCATAAAATAGAGGACAATCCTGTATACACAAGACATCTGGCAACCCTAGTTGTGGTAGTAGCAATGTATAGTACTTCATTAGATTTAGCACGTAAACATGCTATTTTTTTTCTGGGATACCCTTCAGCATTTTATAAAAGTGTTTCGTTAAACGACCGTTTTTCTGATTTTTATGACAAAGGTTTTTTGTTTTTCTTCCTCTAGGGCTAACTTCCACTATACAAGCAAATTTACGATCCTGTACGGTTTAAGTCACAAATTAGAACCGATATATTGCTTCGAAATATTTACAATTAGAAAGGAGTTAAAATTAGGTAATATAAATAAAATAAAAAGAAATAAATTACCATGTGTTTGAGGGTCAAGGGACTATTTTTTTCTACTTAATGCCTTAAGCAGTAAGCATTTATGCAATATGACCTTCCATAACTACGAACTTCAGGTGAGTTGTCCATTTCTGGGCGAGGATATCATATAAAACTTCATAAAATCGCTGTCATTTACCGTTCACACTATCAGGTCCGTTAAAAAAAAAAAAAAAAAAAAAACTTGTAGAGATTTCAGTGATGATTTAAGGTAGGGGTCCCGGGGCTATGAAATATTCTCCGGGTTCGATGTCTCCTATTGTTCTCTGTTCATATGTTCTCAGTAGTACTTTTCATCGTAATACATTGAAATCCCCCTCTCTCTGGGAAAACCTTCTGAAATCATCATTCTACAGGCATTAAGCTGGTAATTATAAGATCTGTCTATTGCGGGTTCAAATCCCGCTCAGGGGCATGGATATTATGTATTGTCTTTGCACGCCATTCATTGTATTGTCACGATTCATTCACTGGTGGTTCTTGAGGGAAATTACAGCGGTAAAATTTAAAAATTTATCGCTCCAAACTAAGGAAAGAAGACATGTTTTAGTCCCTGTATACATTAGTACATTTTCTTCTCTTGGTTTGAAGCAATGGCGTGTGGTGCTGTTTCCGACCGGATAATCCGATGTCTTCTTTTTCGTTTGTTTTTACATTTTCATTATGTTTAACTACGTCAAAGCGATGTTGCTAATTCATTTGTGTGTCAATAAGTGTGCAATCGAATGTCTAACGCAGCAGTTCAGCAAAGATAGTTTTGAGACGTCCACTATTTATATCACTGTATTCTGAGAAATTTTAAACTCTTTTTAGTAACAAAATGAACATGAATAATATGGAAATTTGTCACTTAAGAAAAATACCGAATTAACTGTCTCGTTAGATTTTGGTGACTATCGTACTTTGGAAATTCTTAGTTGTAAGATTTTATTTTCGTTTTAAGTTCTGTAAAGTGAGGGGTAGGTCTGCTATATGAAAATCCTAAAATTCTCATAATATTCAGTGAACCAAAAGAACAAAATCTCACTTGGTCACTCATCCACTGACTGGCTCATTTCTGTGCAAGACGAAATTCCCGAATGCGTGAACCTGGAACAGTAGTACTCAGCTGTTTCATTGTCATAGCACGAATTTAACTAGGAGTATGGGGAACGTAAATCTTTCTCACTTTTCCTTAAATGATACAATATTACAGACAACGTTATACCAAAGGTTGAACATTTTTTAAAAAATTCACTCCATACTCCCCTCCCATTGCACTTTGCTTATCTACTTCCGACTGTCGCTACTATCCCTGTTTCTACAGTTACTCTATCTTCCTCTCTTTTCGACATTTTCTTCCTCAGCGGTTGAGGTAGGGTTACTAAATTTAGTTTGGTTCCTTATAATTAATACTAGGCCGTAGTTTGCTCTACCTGGTCCTCTTTATTATTTCTCTAGTTTTCCTAATCATATATTTCAGTGTTATCTTCGCCTCTTTATAATATCTTTCTTCTGCTATTATCATTTGAAAGCGTGTGTTGCAGTCTTTTAGATCATATTGTAATAAATTTTAAGAGACATTATTGCATCCTTTGATCTTTGCTTTCATAGTCCCATTCCAATTGCGGGTAAGTTTATTTTCCTTCTGCTTTTTACATCGAAGTTCTTTAAAAAATCCAGTAAGTCTCTCTAATTTCCGAAGAATAAAACTATACCATAGCGAGAACATTCAAATCGTTTACTATTGTCACTTTAGATTATATTACATGTACAAAACTACATCCATATTTATTTGTTGAATATAGTGTTTTTAATGGATCTATTTCTTTCTTGATTATCTCTATCTTTGGAGTGTTCTCGCTATGGAAGAGTTTTGCTTGTGCAATTTTAATTTGCGAAGGAACAAACTAAACTGCATGAAGCGCTAATTCCTCTGAGCTGACTTCCTCGTTAAGGTCGCTATATTTGTGTCTGCTCAGACTTATTCGCAAGAAAATGTCTCTTTCACCACCAACAACAATTTGTTGAACGGCATTGCACGACGTTGCACCCTTCCTTGCAGGACATATGATATGGCACTTGCATCCACTAAGATAGCGAATGGATTTTTTCCCCTCTAGAAAATGCAGATTTTTAGAATAATGTCAAGCTTGTTTAGGGAAGCACAATAGGGTGTTCTGTCTGTTCCATATAGGAATCATCACTGGTTTGAATTTAAATTTTTCTAATGTCACTTCCTTCAATAACCACTCTGTTTCATTCATCATTGTGTTATGTGGTCTATAGGCATAAGCATCAGATAGAGAACTCAATAAATAAATAAATAAATAAATAAATAAATAAATAAATAAATAAACTTTGCATGGACGTCTTGATGAGCTGAGTTGAATTAAATTGTATACCTAGGGTATAAAAAATAGAAATCATACGACAGAAAGTAATAACAACCAACCATCCGATTTCCATTAGTTTCACATAGATTTCTCGTGCTAAATTAGTGTTTCTACAAATATATAGGTTTTGAATTCTGAGTTAAACGTAACTCTACGTCTTACATAGAAAAATCTAATTCTAAGTGCCAACTTAGTATTATCGTAACACGTAAAACTAAATTAAATAAATAAATAATACCACATGGTCGGTATTGGAGTTGAACTCATTACCCAGTTCTCCAAAGGTGAATAATCTACTAAATAGTCATCGAATCCAGTGTGATAAAGTTGCAAGATACTTTAGTATGATTGTTACATTAGTTGTGTTGTTCTTGGAATTAAGTTTGGAGGTGCTTTTATAACTATTACATGAAATAAATATTATGAAAGGGAAAAGATAATAAAACAGGTAATATTAAATACAAGCTTTTAAGGCGAAATGATGTGTTAAGTGGAGTTACCTATATTAATGAACGAAGGAACCCTTTTATATATATGAAGAGAAAACACGAAATTTCTTTTAGGAGGTAATAACTGTTCTTATGATGGAGGAGGTGGTCATTACTCCCATTGTAGGTGTTTATTCGTTTCCTCCCATATGGGTGGCGAAATTACAGCAATCAAAGTAGGTGGAACACCAGATTGTTTCCAATAATGTTTTAACAACCGGCTTTTTTCGGTACTAAATTAACGCCTTAATAAATGATTTAATTTCTTTCTGGTCTTACGGCTAATTTCCATTAAAATATCGTTATTTGATTTTTGTTTCCATAGAGTGTATGTGTATGATTCATCAGTATGCACTGTTTTTAATAAAGTGGTTTGCACACGTCAATCCTGAACTATAGATAAACGTCTTTGAATCTAAGGATGCTAGTATTATCAGACTATAATATAGAAGTTCTATCAGATATTATGGTTTTTATACCCAGCTTTGTTTTGTACCGTGAATCATGAGCGTAACAGTGATGAGATTGGTCAGATATTTCGTGACCTTACCCGAAAGCATTAAGACTCCAGACTCACAAGACAGTGACCCGTGAGATTGCTCTAAATCGTAAGTCGATACGACAATGGGGAAACAAATCGATTTTCATTGATTAATCTGGAAACAGTAGTGCATAGAAGCTTCCCAATTTATGTTAAGAGACCTGCCAGTTATGGCAGAGTAGTTATAATAATGATGATAATTAAATGCTTGTAATAATATACACGGTCTAACTCAAAAGTCATGATCTCATTTTTCGTAAAATTTTATGCAAACGTTATCTGTAAGAATGCCTTCAAATTATTACTACCAATTATAAGAATAGAAGGCAGAAAACCCCATGCTGACAATGGAGGCCCCGAGCCATTAGCAATGTAACTGGCAAAGATAAGATGTAAAATTGTAACATGATTTTCATTTTGACCATACAAAGTACATGTAACAATAAATAATATAGAAAGAATAATAGTTGATGTTTAGAAGAAAAGAAAATACCAGTTAATAGCATTGTATTTGTTGACATAGTTAAAATAGTCTTGTGACGTAGTAGTTCTGGAATTAGGTAATGTCGCATTATTAAGATATTTTGGAGTATCAAAGTTGTTGGATAAGAACTACGTTTATGGGATGATGTTATAAATCAAATAAAGAGGTGTTATTGTAATTATGAATTATTGATTGGCTATAGATTTTCGAAGTAAGGCAAATTGGTAATGATAGGAAATCAACTACAAAGTAATAGAATTATAGACTATTACGTTGTGACTGTTACTTCACTATCTCATAGAGTTCCAGAATTAGGTTACAAAAAAGAGAATTTTCTATACATTACGTACTCATTATTCTCGTGTTCATGTAATAATCTTCATTCTTAGTTCTGTCTTTGCCTTCCATCACATCATCTGTCAGATTCCTTAAAATACAATTTCTTCTAATATAATACAAGCTAGTTATTTTTATCTGTTTCAACTTATTGTTCTCTCCGTATTTTTTTCACCATTTCCTTTTTCTTTCTGATCCAGTTGAATATTCTTCTATTCCTCTCCATAACATAGTTCTTTTTGATAGCATTCGTACGCTATTTTGTCTCCACACAGCACAACACAAAACACTCTGTATATTCAAGGATTTACAGAACACAGTTTTCTTCTACCTAGTGTTTGCTGCAAGCTTTCTTTTTCTCGTTTTATCTCCATTCAAAGTTAATTTATATTTGCGGATCTTCGAAGAACTAATGTTCAAAGTCCGTTTGCGTTTACGGATTTCCGAAAAAAAAATAATAATAATGTTCAAAGTTCATTTGTGTTTACGGATTGCGAAAGAAACAATATTCAAAGTTTATTTATGTTTACGGATTAACTGAAATACCCGTTCTTCACACGAGAAGAATATATTTATAAACCAGCACATATAAAGTCGGGTAGAGCTATGTTCAATAATTCATTTGAAACGGTTCAACTTCCATTGAAAAATATTTTAGAAGTTTCCCCCTTAGAAGGCTGAATTTTCAAGAACGTTTAAGGGTTACTAAGATACTCTACGAAATATACTTGGCACAAATATTGAATCCCTTCTCCTCCTGCCCTTAGTGCCCTTAGGACAAACATTTTAATTAAAATGACATGATAAAAACAGTTCAAGATGTGTACTAACTGTGTTAAAAAATTCGGCGTGCGGAGATGTTCGTATATTGGAGATGTGCGGATATTTGATTTAGATGAGTTATAATAAAATGGAAAGAGAGTACGGTTTCGATCCATCCTTTTTTAATGAGATACTTTCTATCGAATTAACACAGTCGGTGTTATTTAGTATTTAAGAATACAAATAGTTTTAGAATACAAGATCCTAAATAAGTCTTATCTCTGTTAAGAATAGAAAGTACAAATCCTAGTTTAGTACAGAAGTTGTGCCATATTTCGAATATGTAAAAAGTCAGGAGTTTTTGAAAATTCTGACGATATGTTGTAGATTTTATGGGTGTATTGTATAACGTGGGTTCCAGAATTTGGCAGTGTAGTCCAGTTTTAGGACCTTGTGAAACTAACATATAGTTCTGTTTGTTCAATGGGCTACTCCTATTGTCTTTTAAATATTTTATATCATCCACAGATCGTTGGTTCAATTTCACCATACGTTTCGGCCAAATTTTCTAAGATAACTTTCCAAATGGAAAATTTTAAATTCTCCTAATTGGATCTCTGTGGAAAGAATTAAAAAAAAATGCGTATAATTTCGTTGCAGCTGCAAGAAATGTATGGTAGAGAAAAAAATCTTAACAATAGAAGATATGAGTCCCTTTAAGCTGTGAGACGTGGCCTTTGGAATATGATTATTATATACAAATACGTACATTTAGTTGGATCGCGAACATTCATGAGCAAGAGAACATGATACAAAGTGAAATCTCATGCTTGGTGAGCAGAAGTCTTTATAGTGTGAATATGTTACGGTATGAAGCGAATTTGGTTTTATGAACCGTCAAGCTTAAATGCTAGGCATTTGCGGAATCTGGCTTCTCTGTGTTCTCCACATTGCGTACTTTGTATAGAAGGAAGGGTATTCGAATTTAAACATGTTACTTTAATTGTAAGGTATGAAGAGCTTTGTCATCTTAGAAACTGTAAGTCAACGGCTTAAGGTCTTGCTTGATAATCGAGTAGTCTCTGGTTCGTATTTCGCTCTCTGCAAACGTCACTAGGGTTTACTATTTTTCTTAGTTCTAGTGATGATAGTATACCGTTATATAATAGTACAATCCCGTCCATAGTAGAAGAGAACGAAGTTTATATATAATATAAATCGCACAGTTAACCGTGGCCAATTTCAGCCCCGATTCTTCATCAAAGAAAACACGCGACATATTTCAGAATATTGAATAACTTTTACGAATTTATTTTCTGAGTTGGTAAAACGCGTAGGTTTCTTATGCTTTGTGTTCGAAAATCTAGTAATAAATGCGTTCTTCCACTTCTTTATAGTTTTTATTGACACTATAATTTTCAAACATATATTTTTAATGTCTAGAAGATTTTTGGTGCTATAAAAACAAAACAAAACAATATTAAGTGTCTTCAGCAAAAGCACTAAAAAGCAGATAATAATAATAATAATAATAATAATAATAATAATAATAATAATAATAATAATAATAATAATAATAATAATAATAATAATAATAATAATAGTAATAATAATAATAAAGAGTGTAAAAGCAGAAAATAATAATAATAAAGTGCTGAAAAGCAGAAAATAATTTATTAATATTATCTACGAAATTTTTGAAGCATGTGCCAATCTAAACCAATTAATGTTTAATACAAAATTAGTTTGTGTAGCAGTTTTATGATATATTAATTTGTTTGACTTGGCACAGTTTACATAACTACGTGTAAAATATTGTAAAATAATTGGACTTAAATAAAAATACTGCAAAAATATTTCTATAGTGAAACCACTGATGTAAGTTCCAATGTATTACTCTTGGAAACAGCACAAAAGCAAATTTAAACATTTGAAAAGAAATATATGAGGACACCAGAGGAGAAATTAGTAGTGATATTGTATGAGCCAATTTTTGATCTTTTTCAAACGGGCCATCATTAAGACAGAAAAATAAAGCTTTAGATTGTTACGTCATGCCTATAGTCAGAAATGTACAGGTACCATGAGATACCAATGGTATCATAAATCCACTGACCTCCGTAGAGATATACAAAAAATGTAGAACTTGTGAGCTCTTGGACTATATACATATGGAAGCCCAAATTCGTCTTTCGCGAGCACTGACCAATCTTGTCTTCCTTATGTGGTATATTGCGTATACAGGGTATTCGGAAACAACTTGAAAAACAAAATCGAAAAATTAATCCTCTTAGGAAAATATGAATTATAATATAAACCAACATGGCTGCACAAATGTGTCATTTCGGAGGTATAACCCATCTAAAATTGTTCGTAACGGTGAAATAAAGGGGTATAACTTTGAGAACGAAATACCGTATCAAAGTCGGGTAAAAGAACTTAGTGTACCGTAGGGGGCAGGGTGGTTCAGTGGTAGAGCGCTTGCCTCTGGTGTGTGGAGTCCCTGATTCGAACCCTGACCAAGGAAGTTTATGGTGGGTATTGTTATGTCCGTGGGTTTTCTCATGGTACTCCCGTTTCCTCCAACTTTCTCATTCCGTCAATTTTTTCATCATTCATTTAATTTAATCGTCGTCTCCCTTAACCTAAAAGGCATCACATGGAAGGTTAAACTGGAATATTTCATTTCATTTTTTTTGTCGTTAAATGTACCAATGGATGTGGAACAGGGGCGGCGGCAGGTTTAGCGTAGATCCATAAAATGAAATTAATGTGGTTTTTTCGAAACGAAAAATGATAGATCAGGAACTGAAAGCTGGTACATATTTCCTATCAATTGGTAACATGAATGGAATCTAGACACAAAATTAGCACTATATTTGTTTTCTTGACCTTCACCTGACATTTCGTTTTCAGCTTTTGACCTTTTTTTTCTTTTAATACAGTTGTGACCAGGGTGCGAAATCATCTCATTCAAAGTGAGGGGGAAGTTCTTTTAAACATAATACCTGTACACAAAATCGTAACCTATCAGAAAGAAAAGAAGCTAACCTAAGCTTACTAGCTTGTCGCAAAACACACTCATTTCCAATTATGCCATTCCGTATTGAATAAAACTTAAACAATACAAGAAAAGTGTACTCTGAACTAAAACGTTGTGCTTTATTTTATTAACCTTCAATATGTTCTACAAGCTTGCATTAATAAACCATCAAAAATAGAAATGAGGCTATTGTTCTAACTGGTGACCTACCAGGCTATATTATTATCTAGTGTTACATCTAAAAATGATTGGCCATTTAAGTATTTAATTTTATTTTTGTTGAGATATAAATCCAAGTCTATTGGCTCATGTCCTTTATTAATATAACCACAATTTAAAAGAATACTGTTTAGGTTAGAGCTCGGTAGGTTACAAGTTAGAACAATACCGAAATGAGAAACTGTATATAAAAAAGTAAGAATTACAGCCATCCGTTAAACCTGACAAACACGAGACTAGCGGTAACCTGTAGTACTCTTTATAGAAATAAATTATGTTCATAGTCATCTTCATTCTTCTGTATAGTGCTATATTTATTGTCTGCCATATGGTGCCCCTCCTTAACCCAAGACTGTGAAACACTTAATGCATTCCACAAATTCAAGGGTGGTCCACACAATTTAACTGTCATTAAGGCTTATAATGTATCTATTGTTAATCGATTTCTTTAATAGCTTTTCAAGTCATGTGCAACACTGAAACGAGGCTCACATTCTGCAGTCGACAGTGTAACTGATTTTATTTTCCGCAACAGCAGTTTATATACGGGTAGATCATCAATAGATTTGAGACCAGATTTCAAATGTCTCCGTTCTGTTACAGCTATAGACGGATCTATACCCAATAATTCAGCAGCGTTATAGACATTAGAATTGCCGTACAATGGGTTAAGTTTCTTGAATTTAAAGTTTCATCAAATACTTTAAAACAGGAAATCAGTTCATCTGCTGGAAATCTTCTTCGTAGTTAATCTAAATCCCTTGTAAGATTTGATATTTTACTCGCTCGAATTGAAATGATGTCGAGTTACTGTCAACACAATAACACAGATACTTCTCTTTGCAATTCGTGAGATAAACGTCACCATTTTCTTTCATTTCAGTAAGAGTTGTGCCCGCAGTACGTAGCTGAGTTTTTATTTCTCGATATAATACAGATTTTTTTTTTTTTTTTTTGCATTGTTGTACTGACCGTAGTTAATACATGTGCAATGTCTAAAAACAACCCTAACGTAAGTATGGTTTGTCTTGAAGTTGGCTTACGATACAAACGTTCAAAGTTTAACACCGTTTGTTCACTCCACTCTTTTCTCACTTCGGCAGAAGACAAATAATCAATTATGGATGATAGTCCCTATATACGGCTAAGAGCACATCTTTTTCACTGGAAATCCAACGGATTCGAAACAATTTCTTTACTTTCAAAATACCTTCTTTGCCAATGACTTTGGCAATGTTTTCGAGGCGAGTAAATGCAGAAGGCTTTCTGAAGACTTTATAAAGTTCGTTAAGCAGATTTTCGAAGTGGTGTACTATGTTCACAACTCCAAAAACATTTTCTGTTACTAAATCAAGCCTATGAGCCATGCAATGAATACTGACTAAGTGGGGAACAAAATTTCTTCTAATGCGAGCAGCAACTCCATCGTGCTTAGCCACGAGAACCGATGCGCCATCTGATTCAAGACCCACAAGCTTCTCTTTAATACTATCTGAATCAATGCCCTAATTTGCGAAAGCTTCAATGATCTTCATTTCTATTCCTTCTGCGTCTGCTTTCTCAATGCGTACTAGTTTACCTAGGTATAAAAACAGCTTCGAGCAATATTCCTCTCGTCCACGTAGCCTACGTAATATACAAAATCAAATGCTTTTCAGAAAATTGATCTATAAACTCATCAACAGATATAGAGAAGCAATCAGTAAACTTCAAAAAATGTTACCAATTTCTTGTGTAGCTGGTCTGCAATGAAACGTGTTATCAAAGCAGCATTTTTGTCTGTATGGAGATGAGTTCCCATATCTAAACCATTTGCACGTTGTAATCTAGTCAGTTCTGGGTGGTTCCTGAAACTCCAACCTCGCTTTGCACTAGTATACACAGTACGAAATACTTTTATACCGTTACATCCAATTGCTGTTCTTGCTTTCTCAGACACGTTTTCCTTGCTGTTTCTGCGTTTTTTCCAGTGCCTTTTTCTGACAAGTAACTTCTGTATCTAAGCACAACCGATAAACTGAACTTAGTTCATGTCTGTATACGGCATCCAAATTTTCATTTTTCCGAGAAACACCTTTCGATGACCACTTCAAGTCATTATTGGCAGTTTTAATGTTATTGTTTTTACACATGAAAGAAGCATGCAGTTTACAAACATTACACATCATCACCTCCTGTCCTGCTTTCATTTCGAAAACAAGCCATGATCTATCTTGATTCCACAAATTCTGAAATCTTTTCCATTCCATGGGCGGTTGACTTTCTTCTAACAATGTTACATTTTGGTTCATTTTACTTGACATTGTTTTATCACTTCCATCACACAAACTCTCTCATAAATGTATTTTAGAAGCTTCCATCACATTTGCTCTGAAACACTCCTTTTCAGCTTCACCCGTTTCACCACTACTGCACTCGTCACTGCTTTTGTTCGTGAATAGCGACCCATTATTAGTAACATGCGAATTGTCACTATTTAGTTGCGAACTTTATTGTCTGACTCAGAATTAACGTTAAAGTACTTTGTAATTATGTTATTCGTAGCACTCTTCCTACGTTTCATTTTTGTTACATTCAAGAAGTCAATAACACCGCACTCAAGTATGATCATCTTAGTAGTAGGACAAAAAAAGGATAATTACTCCAGATCCCATTTCTATTTTGTTTTCAGAGTTGCCAGATCAAAGCACAGTTTAAATATTCACTGCATTTTTATTTTTGCTTAACGCTAACTGCATTTCGATGATTTTTCATTATACTTTTCCTCCTGAAATATTTCTAAATATATTGATAAGTGTATTGAACATGTATTAATGGGAAACATGTGCCTTTGAAAGTATTTTGTAGGGAAACTAACGTTACATTTCCAAGAAATATGTATGACTTCTGACAACTATCTGCATATTCTCTTCCCCCCAGTAACTCTGCAGTGAGGGGGATTATTTTTCAAAAAACAGTAAGTGAGGGGGAATTCCCCCTCATCCCCCCCAGGATTTCGCACCCTGGTTGTGACCAATTTTCGGCACCAAATAACTCCGAAACGACGGATTTGTGCACTCTAGTTGGTCTATGTTTTCTTTTTACATGTTTTCGTGTGAGAACTCATTTCCCAAAGTTCTTTGGTGGTGTTTCCGAAACACCCCATGGAGGAAATGCATTTTCGTGTGCTTTGCTGCAATTGACTCATTGCCATTTCTTCCTTTCGCCTACCTTGGTGCGGAGTCATCTCTTTCGTTATGTTTGTTGTGTAACATGAAACAAGAATGTGTATATATAGTGAGCACGTGGGCATTGAAACAGGCAGTTTGAGAGAATGAACAACTATTTGCGCTCGTGACCACGCACTACTCTAACTTAACATTGAATCCCACATATTAAGGAAATGAAATACCTAAAAAGAAAAGGAAGGAAGAAATAATGACGTCAGATCCTGGACCTAGTCACATATCAGTCCGTATGTAAAAAAATATGCTATACAGTGTTGACCATGCTATAACTGTTATTTAAAAACAATATAGGATACTAATAACATTTTAAAGGTGTTGAATTGCTATTTTAGTGCGATTGTTCTGTCATTTTAGTTTTTTTTTTTAACTCATTAATTTACTTTATGGGGAAGTATGGTTTTGTTTTCTTTGAAATTAAATTGAATTTTAAAGATTTGATCTTGTTTTCTTCTTCAAATCAATTTCAAGTCCCTTCTTCCTTCGTGAAAATTAAACTTTGTTAAACATAATTTTAATATAAAAATCAAATTTAAGTAATGTTTAAAAATTATTAAAAAATGCAGTTTTATTATGATAAACCAACAAACATTTAACTAGATACAAAGAAGAAACAAGTAACATTAGATTATAATCTAATTATTAAAATTTGAAAAATTTACAGGAGAAAGCTGTTATGTCACAATGAAATACCAATGTATAACGATCACTTATATGCAGGTTGGATAACCCTAATTAAATAACAGGTCCTCCGTGGCTAAGCATATGCACCTTTGGCATGGGAGACCAGGGTTCTATTCCGGGCGGGAGCTCATGTGGTTCGGATTCTACTTTAATCAGTAGGTCTCGTCTCATATAGCCTCTGCTGAAAGGAGCGTTAAACTCAAAATCAAGTCAACCTAATTAAAGTAAATGGTAAAGATAACAAAGAATGTAAGATTACTATCTTGTAAACCTCTTGAAAAGTGGTCCTGTACATTGTGTATATATTGTATATACACACACACTTCAATACTTTGATACACTTCACTATAATATTCTAAGTCACGAAGCACGCGACTACACTTTTGGCCCACTACCTCTCCACTCTCCTCCATGGTCGCCAGTGCGAAAATCATTACTCAGTTATAAACAAATTCCCTCATCCAACTATAACCATAAATAAAAACTGCTAATATAATAAGAATTTTACGAAAATTAAGAGACGGTTTTGTGAAAAGAAGAAAACAGTATATGTATATTAGGCCTATATAAGGCTCTCATTGTTCAACTACATGGAAGGGATAAGAGACCCGGGTTTGATTCCCGGTTGGAGTTTATATGGTTAAGCTGTAGGTCGACGTCTCATATAGCTTCAATGTTGAAAGGGACGCTAAACTCAAAAATCAATCAACTACATGGAAGGGATTACTTTTTTCATAATCGTTTCATAGTGGGTGCAATAATGTGATTTAATATGAATTAAGAGGAATTTGTGAAAATTTTGATAAAAGTATGGAAAGAAATTTTTGATCTTTTTACTTTTGGTCAGCTGTCAAAATTGCAAAATGCACGGTAATTGGCATATTACGGTCCCTCACACAGACCAAATGGAAAGAAATGTGGTAACCTTGAAAGGAATTCGTTTGTTTAGAATCAAAATTAGGAAATTGTCTTACTATCTATCTGTGAATTAACATTTGCAGCCGTAGCTATAGCCATAAAGTAATGAATGATATAGGTATTCATTATTTTATGTTATAGCTTAAAACTTTAATTCGCATGCCATTAAAGTTTGTGATTTATGAGCAAATAACTGCAATACCAATAGTCAGTTATCACAATTAAACTGCACGAACCATGTAATATTTTAAACACAAATGTTGTTATAGCATTATTAGATATATTATTTGGTTACTTTTTCTACTATTTTCATGTTATAATCAGAGAACATAAGTGAATATGTTTCAGTTATTTTTGTAATATTTGACATCCCACTTATAGAATTACTAATTTGCATATTTATCAAGGAAATTATCATAACATCAGGTCACAAAAATATTCCCCTCAATAAAAAAAGTAGTATGCTATCTTTAATATAAATAGTATGCTTTTAAAAATGTTATTTGTCATTTTGACAGTACTGATGTTCCTACTACGAGAAACCACCATCTTAAGTACATAAATGTATTTAATGTAGTGTACATCTGGACTCGTAGACTTGTAAACGTGGACCTCTCTTGATGCATACTAGTTCACTGATGTCAGTTCTGGAAATAAGCATACTTGTATCTTTTGGACACGGCCTTGATTTCTAAAAATTTCGCGGACGTGTTCAATGATCTCGGGTCTGGCGTTCAACAACATCCCAAAGGTGTTCGTTTGGGGTGAGTTTGGAGGCCATTGCAGCAATTGAAATTCACCACTAATCTCTTCGAGTCACTGCAGCACAATGTTGGCCTTGTAACAAGAGCGCTATCCTGCTTAAAGACCATTATCATGTGAAACATGGTTGACAAAAATAGGTGTACATGGTCAGCAATGGCCTGACGATACGTAGGAGCTGCCGTGGTGTCCACCACACGCACTACTGGACCCATGGATGACCATGTGATAGTTCCCCAAATAATAATGGAGCCACCACCGACCTATCGTCGTTCTACTGTTCTTGTCTCTCGAGCAGCTATTCTTCTGGAAGACGACAAATTCTGACCCGGATATCGATATGATGAAGGCAGTGATTCGTCGGACCATGCAACGTTATGCCATTGCTTGGTGTTCCAATGACAGTGGACATGCACCCATTCTAGTCCTTTAACACTAGTATACTGCGGGACGTCGGCTAGGGAGGCCTCATATCTAAAAGTGTACGATGAACTGTGTGCTCAGACACACTTGTGCTTTGTCCACTGTTAATTTTGTCACAGTTTGGGTCCTATTCTGTGTACTCATATCGACAAAGTCCGATATCTTTAGTGAGTGTGGTCGCCCCACATCCAGGGGTTTGGTTCTGGTTTTTCTATCCTTTTACCACCTTTGTAAGACACTAACTTCGACAGCTTGCGAGCACCCAAGAAGTCACACTCTTTCCGAGATGCTCATTCCCAGCCCATCGCAATCTGGCCCCTATCAAACTGAGATACTGTCAGCCTTCCCCATTCTACGCATAGGCACCACACTGATAGATCGTTCGAGATCCCTGTCACCGTCTAGAGAGTGGTTCTGTCGTGCGCCGTGACTCTTACGTCAGCCAAATGACTTCGTTCAATGAGTAGCGGGTGGTCATAACGATTTGGCTGGTAAGGCTATATATATCCCCCCAAAAAGCAGTAGTACTTATTTGGTGCAACGTTGCGTTCTTACTCAGTTAAATGGGATTAGTTAATACGGTTGTTGGTCCTTGCTAAAATATAGTTCAGCGCAAGTGTAGAGAAATATTTTCCTCATAATTTTAAAACAAATCCTTACAATTTCAAAATCATAAGAGACACCTATTATGGTGCTTAACCATGTATTTAAAAAATCCAGTTCTTAGTTAAATGTTGACAGCCTTCTGTTTCTGTACTTATAAGATGCGATAAAATTTAAGGTGCTTATTTATTTAGGTATTTTCAAATTTGGAGAATTGTCACTGTAAATGAACTATTATAGATTCTGTATTTTGTTACTTCTTTCTAACTCTTGGTGTAGTATGCATTTTCCACATGTAGATATAAAACATGGTTTGACATTAGGTATTCTTAACTATGCTCCAGTGTGTGTGTTCCAATTTATTATACAATATATCCCAAAAGTAAGTTAATTATTATACAGTTTTTTTTTGTTAAGTAACAAATTATTTGTATAAATAGAGATGAGAGATTGTACTTGAAATGTCTTCCACATTATGTACGTAGTATGTTATTTCCTGCAAATTTTATTCTATAGTTGTGCGTGAAGTTAGAAGTCTTGGTCAGAAGTACACCCGTTTGTCAGGTTGTGGGAAATTTCCCACAGACGAGGAAGAAATAAGCAAAACTTTTACTGTGTGGGGGGAGGGGAGGGGAATTAACAAAGTGTTGAAAGTGTGGGAAATTTAGAAGGGAAAAATATCATTTTAAAAACGTTGAAATGAGTAACAGAAAATATTCAATACTATTTGCTTATTTCAGAAATGTTGAATAAGCATTTAGATATAGTTGACACTAATAATAATTACTCGAAGAGATAGTGAATATGAGTTTCAGGGAAAGAGCTGAAGTGTAATCAGACTGGGTGGAATGTTGAAATTGTGTACCAAAGTAAATTTTAAAAAGTCCAAAATCAGACCTATAGTAAATTAGTGAAGAACTTTTTGGCTACACTTTCTAGTAGTGTATATATATATAAAACCGCGACAAGTAAAACTGTAGGTGGTGAAAAAGCGAAACAAGCAGAGATGCTGCATCCAACCTGTTGATTATTTTATTTCAGGCGATTAATTTTTCCCAGTAGTGAAATATATAATATCAGATTCCAAAATTTCTCATGACTTACAAATGACACGATTGCAGTGTACTAAAATCATTTTAAAAGATGGCGGCAAAGTAGAAACTGATGACATTGAAGATGATATCAAGACTAAATGTTATGCATGTATTACCTGAATGTAATACGCGTTTTTTGGAAGTAAGAG
The DNA here is from genome assembly GCF_964235325.1 of Thermobia domestica. Classification (NCBI taxonomy): domain Eukaryota; kingdom Metazoa; phylum Arthropoda; class Insecta; order Zygentoma; family Lepismatidae; genus Thermobia; species Thermobia domestica. The sequence continues at coordinate 153,588,421 of NC_137458.1, forward strand.
ATGTTTGGGAGAAATGTAGTTTTGGTACAAGAAGAGGATCCAATGTATAAATAATTAATTTTCTGTATGTCCTACTGTACCATTAGCAAAGGTTTCTCGTGATGCCATTACGTAACTTCAGTATTTAATTGTAGATCTGTAATACTAAATTTTATTTGTATTTCGTTTCTGTAAACTTTTTTTGGGGGTGGGGGAGAAAAAGCACGATTGTGTGGGGACATTCTGTGCTTCCTTGATGGGAATTTTACACTATATGCCTGGCATCACTGGTAGACACCATCGTTAAGGTCAGACCATAACTTTAGTCTTAATCAGAGGTCCCTCGTGGCTATATGGTTAGCGTACGTGCCTTCAGTAGGAGACCCGAATTGGGAGCATATGGTTCAGATCTCATGTTAAGGTGTAAGTTCGCGTCTCATATAGCTTCGCTGCTGAATGGAACGCTACACCCCAAATAACTAACTTCATTCATCGCTACTGTTGGATTTAGTTATAGTCCATGGAATAGCGTGTATTCAAATGAAGGTAAAATAATAAGGTTGTTAAAGGCTTTTCACCACGCTTCCCATCATTCTTTCTGTTTTATTTTTTTATTAGTTTATAACACAATAACAATAAACAATATATGGAAAGTAGAAAATATTAAAAATAAACTCCTATTTGGCAAGTAAGGTTTTGATATGACAAAATATATTGTTACAACTGACAACTCAAAACTATGTAGGCCTATATGGAATCTCAGAAATACTGTAATCAACAGAAATTACATAGAAAGTTAAATCGAAATATCTAAACTCCTTCTCAATGTTAGAACTTACTAAAATGGAAGTACTTAAAATATGTCATAGCGGCGTAGCCAGTTCCAAATGGTGTTTCTCTGTTGGAAAATCTGAAGAGCTATTTACCATAGTTATTCATGTGTATATAATATGAACATTGTATGTAGTATATAACAATTTTTTTAAAAAATGTGATTGTTACCTCTGTTTGCAGGACAGGTCCAATATATTCATATACTTGCAACCGTAACTGCAGACGATAATAAGAGCAGAAACATGACACAAGGAAGATAATCAGATATGCGAGTGCTGAAGTAAAAGTAAATCGAAAGATAATAATGTAAACGGCGTGCCAAACATCTTGGCATTTGAGGGCGGAGCTCCAAGTTCCCTTTAAATGCTGCTAGCAAATGAGAGGCCAGCGGTATTGCCACGTTTATTTTGTACACATCCACGTATATCCTCTGCCACCTAATCGCGTTGTAGTTCGTCTGCTTAGCCATAGCCACACCCCTTTGCACTCGGCAACATCGCATCAGAGCTTGCGTTTTATTCGTTTAGCTGAAATGCCAAGATGTTTGTCACAGACTTTAGTTATTTTTGTAGTAGGTAAACGATGAAAGTAAGATTACTAGTTAGAATAACAATAAGAAAATGTCAAGCTCATTCTTTCTTGGTGAAATTTCTTGGGATAGGATAAGTGTGACAATATTAAACAGGTCAATTGTTGCCACTCTCGTTGGCGGGATTACAATTGCTATTATAATTTAGATGTGACCTGTATGAGGAATTCAGTGACTTTTGTGGTGCGATTTTGTTGATTGATAGTAAGAAATATTAAAAAAAAAAAAAAAAAAAAAAAAAAAAAAAAAAAAAAACAAGCAATCCTTAAAATATTGCAATAGAATGCTGGAATCGGATCAGTTGCATTGACATTATGGTATTATTATGTCGCCGTTTCTGGTTTCTTTCTTGAACTGTACTGTTTCTACCAGTATTAACAACTATTAATTGCAACGTCATGCTGCATGACTTCACGCTGAACATCACTACCGTTTTGCTACTTTCTAAAACTGAAATAAAATCATAAGCTGAGAATTGATATGGTTGTTCTGTATCATGTACCTAACATCATAATAAATATTCTAATAAATCCTGTAAAGAGCTTGTCCGGTACGCTGAAAACCGGTAGTCGTTCAATGGTTCTATCTGCAAACCACCAACATTCTATAATTTAGGGGTAGGTGTAATCAATCACAACGAAATTAAAATTAACGAGAGAGAGAAAAGTAAATTAATAGCGGGAAACTCTTACAGTACAGAACCTTTCGTCTTCGTGACTGCAATTAAAAGATTATCTTATAGGTTGCGTACCGTAGTAGCAGGAACTTTGCAAGGCACGAATTATTGTTTAAAAAACACTTGAAACTTCACTGACCTCAAATCTATTATTAATGTCCACGTAAATGATAATAAGTAGTAACTTCAAGAAACAGAGGGCCAACCTCAACTTAGTGGTTCTCATGCTTGTACACATGCCATTGAGCCAAAATGTGAAGTGATATTCAGAAATCATGAAAAGATACGTTGAGGGACTATGCTCTCAGACTAATAGGCTGAAAGGTAGTGTGAGGTTGAGAATAAGCTTGATGTGAGTTTTCGAGACTACGCATACATTTGCGTCTAGTGTTTCTTTAATAATGTTTTGAGGCATTTATTTCACTTATCTCTTTACAATAACAGTGATCATATACTAACACTGTGTAACAACACAAGTTGCAGAAACAGCCTCTGTGCACTGAAATACAGAATTCATGTATTTGATGGAAATGCCGTACAGATGGTTCTAATTCTTCGTATGTAAAAGAAGAGGCAGCCAACTTCGGATACGCAATGAAAAAGTAGACTATAATAATCATTCTTACCGAAGTCGATTCCTTCATTTTTCCTTTTTCTTAATATGCTGTGGTTATCTCCTTTGTATGATTTTTTTTAAAAGGGACTTTTTGGATGGAAGAAATTGCATGGTAAGTAAATAAATATATTATAAAATGATTAGGACATCAATCAATCAACCCAATCCATCCAATTATGCATATTATCTGGTTGTAGCTGAGCGACATTTTGCTCCCTCACAAACCTTATGCTTTTGCAGTATGGGATTTTGGATGTTTTGTTGCATCCTCTCTGGGGTTCTAAAAATCGCCATTTGTATGCTGTGTGTTTTTAGGGAAGATACGGTGATAGTTTCCCGTTGCCTTTCACCGGTTAGGAATGCACATTTTGGCCGTACTGTGAGAACCCATCTACACAACTGACCAAAGGACGGTTGCCCAGGGCTCACTCCTAAGAGGCAAATTCCGTGTTCGTAACACGCCTGGAGTATATTGAAGACTATTCCGAAGAGAATTGATAGGGTGGTTGGACATATTATGCGACATGGAGTAATGTGTGGAAGGAATGACCAAAAAAAAATACCCAGAGGAAGACCGCGATTTAAATATATAGAAATGGGAAAAACGGCTAAATAAAAATGAAAAATCTGGTTTCAGGATGGGGAAGAGTGAAAAACCGTGTCAAACCAATTGAAAGATTACTTACTGAATAGAAAGATCAATCAAGTTATATTTTTCTTCTCTGCTTCGTTTCTAAGGTTTTTTTTTTTTTGCTTTCTTCGTATCTTCAGTTCCCTTTCCTGTCATATATTTCTTCATTTGCAAATTCATTTTACCAAAACTTTCCTATACCGAAATATCCTAGACCAAGGTTATCCATATTCCTTGTCAGTAGTAGTTATACAACTCTAAAATAGTAGAATTATTGTTGTTAGCAATTGTTAATTACATAATTCTGTTTTCGAAACAGATTTTGTAATTAATGTTTTACAGAGTAAAGATTTTTCAGTTTCTTAGGCATACAAATCGTTATTAGGATCACGCAGTGGAATAAGATTACATTGTTAATATGTTATATCTTTACGAGTAACGGCGGCTAATCTATATCCCGTTTAAAATCTATAACATTTCCTAGCTTCTATGCAACCTGCACAGTAGTAAAGAAATGTTGGTTGCCTATAATATAGGATGTGTCACTTTTGCTACTGCGATTATCTCTTCCGAGTTCGTTAATAGAGTCAATCCGTTAACACCTTCGCGAGTAAGTGATGACTTTAAGGGTGGATATTCATATCCCGTTTAAAATCTGTAACATTCCCTAGCCTCTATGCAACCTGTAGAGTAGCAAAGAAATGTTAGTTGCCTATACGCGTGATCCTGATAACACACTAGTGCCATCTGTTGAATACTTCTATCAAAACATTTGAATTCTGTTTCACTATCCAAATAGACATTGTATTCTGATTCTCAGTTGTAATAGTATGCCGGAGCATCAACTTCTGTTTCCAAATAATAAGAATATCTTAAAAATGAGAAAGGTTATTTATGTGTAAAACAGGGTATCTTGGAACATTTCAAGGCAATTTCTCCTGTTGCACGAGAAATTCACTTGTGTCCAATGATTAACTGACTTTTGGAGCACTATGTATATTCTTTTTTTTTTATCGTAAGAGAAATGAAAGCAACACACTATATGGAAACAAATCTTCCCCTCAGGATGTTGCCTGACAGCGCTCATGGTCGTCGCCCCGTGTCACAATGCTGGACCGGAAGAATATGCCGTGTCCACTGTCGTCCGCGGGATTCGACACATCACTTATCCCGTGGCCTGGCATGCGCTATGCATGCGTCAGAGTGTTGGAACTCTATTGCAAAGTATTCAATCAAGAGGAGTTGTATGAGCTGATTATTAGGTAAACAAAACCAGAGTTGAGTTTGACGTAATATCTTTTTTTCCCCTGAGTGCGTGTGATTGATTGGTTTGACAACCGAAAACCCGTAGATTTTATAGCTCTTAGTTTCGAACCAAAAAAAGTGGTGGAACAAGTATTGTGTTGCATGGTTTGATATTTTAAAATAAATTTTGCATGCTGGTGTTTTGTTTCGCCATGTATTGTTTCACATTTTAAGGAGAGGAATGTGTGATTTTTTTGGGTAAACTTTTGGTTTGTATTGTAGGTAAGGATGCAAAGTCAAATAAACAAATTACGCTGTGTCAATTGTCATGTGAAAGTTAGTAAGGTCATATACATAGTATCAACGATTAACGCAATATTTTTGTTCTCTTTCTAAGTATTTCTTCAGATTTTAGATTTGAGGGAAGGCACTTAAATAATCAGTTTAAAATGAATAAATAACTTCCTCTTTAGGTGACAATAAACTCTTTCATAAAATTCTTTTTTAAAGATAATATTGATATATACCTATAAAATAATGAAAATTATTCGAGAAGTTACATAATAACTACATTTTTTAAAATATAGAACATTATACGTGTTAGGAAGTTTCTCAATTCAACACAAAATTAATATCCACTAGCAGCGTTCACCCCGCTTCGCTGCGGTCACCCCGGAACGCAATAAACTTTGTTACTTAGATAATTTTTACTTTTTCGCTTTCAAGTGATATGATAAAAACCATAGAAGATTGCAGTAAATCTTAACATTATATCGCCTGTCATTTATGTTAACCCGCCCCGCTTCGCTGCGGTCATCCCGGTGCTGGCATATTGTAAAAGTGTCTGTAAAAATAAGCAAATCAATTAAAAAATTTTAAACAGAAGATTCAAGCTATTTTCCGCTGTATATCGCCTGTCATTTATGTTAACCCGCCGAGTGACACGGTCATGCGGGTTGCATATAAATACGTTTATTTTTACCTATGATGAACTAATAACAAAGGATTTGTACGTTATGAACACTTGAATGGTCAATTATCTCAAGACACTGGTAATTAAAAATTAAAGTGATATGATAAAAACCATCTAGGGTCCAAATCCTAATAACCCCCCAAAAATGAAAGAAATTGGTTCAGCCGTATTAGCGTGATGAGCGGACAAAATTTTGTACGTTCTCTTTTATATATATAGATGATATAACAATTAACCTGTTATTAATAGTGAGAAACTATTTTGAAACTGACCAAGGCCTTTAGGGACAGTATTCAGCTTTGGTACAGATTGACAAGTTTGTGTAAAAATCAGTACAACTTCGTGTCATGAACGGGTTTAGGATTTTTATTTTGGGTAGGTCGGCTCCCTCGCTTATGGATACGTATACACATTTGATTGATTAATAACAGTAGGAAACTCCTTTACAATAGTGGTTGATGCTATTTGTTAAATAATTATCTACCATTAATATAAATAGTGGAAAATATATTTATTCTTTATTGTATCTTTTAGTCTTTATATTTTTTTCAATTTTTGGGTAGGCCCGTACCTACCCGGCCTACCCACTAAGATGCCACTGCTTCGTGTATTTTATAGATCATAGCTTCCTGGTCAATTTTTAAATTTATATCACCACTCCTCCCTTTTATAAAACTTGTAAACGCTATACAGCATTCTGTCGTTGACGTAGTATTGTATGTACTACTTTATACATGTCATCCTGGGCTCAGTTTCAGATAAAAGTGATTTAAATAAACATTTTTCTAGTAGCTTCGATAACATTCATTCCCCGTGCTGACTGTTCACGAGTCCCAGGAGGGTTACTCTCACCATCAGCTTGGGAACCACTGTTACAGAGTAATATATTATCTAACAATAATATTACACATTATTTCGTACATAGAACAACTATCCTTGTGATAGTTTTGTTTCCTTGTGATTATTACTTCCAGCTTATTACTCTTGTCTTCGATTCCTCGTGAGTTCACATGTGGTTCAGATCCCTAATTGAACTGTAGATCATTGATGTCTGGTAAATCATTGATGCTACAAAGGGAATTAAGCTCGGGAAACCCGGATCAATCCTTTTGAGATGGGAGTGACATATAAATACACACACTCCTAACTTGTCCAGTGATTTGTACTCAGTACTGTGTATTTACAGTACTTCAGTATCTGACTGTCATATTAACATTTTCAAACTATCCTATCTTACAAGACATTTTTAATAACTGCTTGATTATCATTATTTCCACTCTCCGTTAAACACTGTTATTTATTTATTTTTTTTTTTTTTTTGGAAACCATCGCACTATATATAAACCTATCATTGTTGAATCTGCGGGAAACGCGGAGATTGTTATGCAATGTGTGTCTATTTGGAATGGTCTTTCCATATCCGTGTTACCTAATGGACTCCTACACCAAAAATCCAGTTGTGTTGATTCAAGACTTCCCTTTCATTAAGTATGTAATATGTTCTGTAAAGTAAAGAAATATCAGTGCTTATAGTGCGTAAGGACAAGAAAAATGACTGTGTGGATGTACGTATTTGCATTGTCAAGGTGAGCGACTGATTGCAAGCGAAGGTGTTATTAAATCGACGTGGAGACTTTTTTGCTATCGTTATTTGTTATATATATAATAAGTAACGATCTTGAAATATGACTTGAGTCCATTTCGAGTATAATTGCAAATAAATCATCCTCGGTCTATGGATGGCAGACTTGTATTGTATATATGTATACATTTTATATACGTTCGCCTACTCAAAATTTGAGTTACACGAGTGTTTTGAATGTGTATGATGTAGATAATGTGCTATTTTATTGATTGTCTTAGTTGGCTGTATTCGCCAATTACAGGGCTTATTTAGTTTTTATTACAGCATATACCTAAGACGTAGTACTGAATGCATTTGTCTAATTGTCAGCTCGATACTGTGGAAGAAATTGTAACCAATAATTTAAAATTCGAATAGTAGTTGAATAGTATTTGTAACTAGAATATTTGAGTAAGAAATACTTCTCTCAATGTTAAAGAAAATCAAACTGTTTTGTTAATTCAAATGATTATTCGAGAAATTCTTGTAATCATTCGAACAACTGTTTTGTTAATTCAAATGATTATTCGAAGAATTCTTATAATTAATCGAACAATTGTTTTGTTAATTCAAATGATTATTTGAGGAATTCTTTTAACCATTCGAACAATTGTTTTGTTAATTCAAATGATTATTCGAAGAATTCTTATAATTATTCAAACAATTGTTTTGTTAATTCAAATTATTATTCGAGGAATTCTTTTAATCATTCGAACAATTGCTTGTTAATTCAAATGATTGTTCGAGAAATTCTTATAATCGTTCGAACAATGTTTGTTAATCCAAATGATTGTTCGAGGAATTCATATAATCATTCGAACAACTGTTTGTTGATTCAAATTATTATTTGATGAATTATTTTAATCATTCAACAATTGTTTTGTTAAGTCAAATTATTATTCGAGGAATTCTTTTAATCATTCTAACAATTGTTTGTTAATTCAAATGATTGTTCGAGGAATTCTTATAATCATTCAAACAATTATTTGTTAATTCAAATCATTGTTCGAGGAAATCTTTTTATCAATCGAACAATTGGATCAATTTTTACCTATTCAAATCAATTCGAACAATTGTTTCTTTATTCAAATAATTGTTTGAACAATTATTCATTGTTTAAAAATTAATCGAATAACTCTTACGTAACGCTTAACATGTTTGGGCTTAGCCTCAAATTAACGTTTATAACAGGTTTGTTTCATTTATTTTCTTCTAATTATTATTCAAAATAGCAATAAGTGATTTTTTGGGGGTGAAAATTTGACCAAGTCCAAACCCCAACTTCGAAGTACCCATAGCTTATGAACGAAAAGTTAACATACGACAAAATCTGATTTACGTACTAAGTTAGGTTTATTTCCATGCCAAGTTTGGTCCAAATCGGATGATAATTACAAGTAATGAATGAAATAAAGATAAGGGAAGGTACATAACTTAAACTAAACAAGAAGTAAATTCTTACAAAATTTGAATTTTTGAGTAACTTTGTGTGTGTTATCTAGGGTGTGAAAGGATGGAAATCTATGTGTAATGATGGACTCTATTTGCACAGTAGCATCTTCTTCATATTACCACATACCAAACTATACCGTAGATTACGAAGGTTGATGGAATGCTGAGAGTAAATTTCATTGTTTTTATTACACAGCAATAATGGTATGTCGAGAGTGATTAACGTTCCCGCTCCCAGAATGGAGATACATAAAATACAATTTACGAAGGTTACTAGCTGGGATCACCGTTTTGATAAAATCTCTTTGGCTAACAAAAATCTAGCTGAATGAACACTCACTACACATAGAATGAAAATGATTCAGAGTACGAGAATGTCTTCCTGGATATTTATTTTTCCTTCCACTCCCCTCCCCCTCTTGATCTCTCTAAATATGTAATTTAGTGCATGTAGTAGTTGTTCTTGTCCGAAGTGTTTACGAAGTAGAGGCCCCCCTCATATCGTCGCTTGGCTCCAGGCCAAACGCTGCCATTTAGCTGTTAGCGTACGCTCGCTAGCTGTTTGGATTATGTCAATGAGGGAAACAGCCATTACCTGTCACTTTGCGTGTGAATGAGAGTCAAGAGCACATCACACAACACACTCCGACTTTCACTTACATATATGTATGCTTCTCTTTCTTCTTTTCTTCCGTTTGTCGCTTCCGAAGCATGAAATTTCCAATTAAGCTCTAACGATGCGGGAAGAATTACAAATGTCGAAGGGGTTCTCATATGGGATCTTGGTATGACTTATAGCTAGCACCATGAAAGGGAGGATTATAGATGCTGTAACAGTGCTTTTAAGTGTTCTGTAGTACATTGGTGCATGATTAGTTAACACAAATTACAATTTCATTTAAGTGTTGTATGTTTAATGTAGTCCCTATTGGTAGTACGTGTTTACCGAATGGCGTTCAGTCTTGCATACAGACTATTTGATTGAAATAATACCTAATCAGTCTTCTCGGAGTCGAGTTAGTGTGGTGGGAAACAGCGTGTACTGTCAAGGTTGAGCTTTCGTGATGGTCTATGTACGCACCAACTGCTGCGGATTTAAGCCTCTGTGTTGATTCGGAGACTACGTTGAAAGTAGAGCTCGTTCTGTTGCTTTTTAGAATATGGATTTCGATTTGGACAAGACTATTCAGATAGCAGCAGAAACATTTCCGAATAATTATTCGATTAACACGTATTCAATCCTGCTATCACTACATGGTGCATCCTCAGGTTGCGGATCGAGGAGAAGGCCGAGAGGTTAGCTGTGAATATACGGAATAAGCAGTCACATACATAATGACAAGAGGTAGTCCTCCAGCTTAGGGGTTTGGCGTGAGACTAATAGACTCATGCTGAAAAAAAAAGGAAAGGAAAAAGAAACATTCAGAGAAACCGTGGACCAGAACTGATAACTTGGTACGACCTCAGCAAAGTAAAATGGACATGAGATTTGGAATAAAATGGAAATTGGATCCAGTTGGCTAAGGACAGAAGTCAATGGAGAACTTTTGTGAACGCGGCATTGAACCTCCGGGTTCCATAGGCCATAGAGTTGGTTGGTTATTTAGTTAACACATATTCAAATAATTATCCGAAAATTTTTAAAAACATTAAATGTAGATTATAAATATGTTCTCAAATATCTAGTTTCCTCTCATAATTTATGGTGCCTTATAGCAGAGGTATAGTTATTGCGGTGTGAAGAGTATATCAGTATAACAAAGCCATTATTACATGGTTCTTGTACCTAATTCGAATTCTTAATCTATTCCTTCACATCCCTGCTCCCTATTTGTAGTTTTCCATTTACTGTGTAGAGCTTAAAACGTGGGGGAGGAGAACTGACTATCGTAGCCACACAAATATAACAGACATAACACTCCCTGTGTTCTCCGTTGATCCGTCGTTGCCGGTTTCTAATTTCAGAACCTGAATAAAACTTGTGGAAGAAGAAGTTCGTAAAGAATCTCCCCAAACCATTCCCGGGTATTTATCCTCTACTATTATGTAAGCCCGCATAGCAAGTAGTAATGTTTGTTAGATACAGGCTAGGCGTTCGTAGAAACTTTCATAAAGAACCAGAAACTTCCATAACTTTTGACCTCCCTTCCAATCCCCTCGAACCAAAATCGAGAAAACTGCTTCGTATATAATTAGATCGGGTGAAGATGTATCTGTCTACAAAATTTGATGGTTCGAAACAACCCTGTCTATGAGAAAAGCTGATGACAGCACATACATTATTTTATTACTTAAAGATGGGGTGCATAACTACGAAAAGCAAATCAGATATGAATATGTCGTAAAAGAGTGACGCTGACATCGTTGTTACTCGACGTCACGAACAGAGAAGAAAGTCAAGTTTAGTAGCTTTAGGGGAAATAAAAGTAAAGGAGAAACTAGGAGAATATAACGGGAATATTGAGTTGAGTTGATAAATTACTTTTATATATAAGTATTGAAATTTTATATGCCTGGTTTCTATAACTTAATTCAGCGATGGCCAACAGGAATAGCCATCATCCACAAAAGTATTTTCTTAATCGTTTGGTTACCAAGGCTAGGCCGTTAATACCTGACTGACTTTTAGCAAGAAATGCAATTTTACATAATTTAATTATCTTCAAGTTCTCAAGCCCCAACTGGCCTAGACACTTGAAATAAAAAGAAGGATACCCAGAACAGAGATTCAGAAAATGTATGACTTATGCACATTCAGTGTGGCCAGGAAGAGTCTCCAAGTATAGTTCTTATTTTATCCTGGCTCAAAGTGTGTTTATAGACTGACCATTACTGATCTAGTGCAAAAGCATATTAGAAAATCTTTCATTTTGGACCTCATACGTGACCCTAAATCCTTCTATGCACGCATAAGTAACTCTTATGCAGCCGGTAACTATGCTTAACGGTTTTCTTTCGCCTCTTCTTCGTCCAGTACCTCCCGCTTGTCCCGCGCCATGATTTTAAGCATTTGTCGCAGTTTATGGCCTATATACAGAGCTGTAGTCGAGGGTACACGGCGGTACACGGCGTATACCCTCTGCTTAATCTTAGTCATTAGAGTGTACCTTCTGCTTCAAAGCGTATAGTACTTTCTACTTTTGTTTCATTTATATTTATTTATTTATTTAATCAGGCCATTATTCCAATGATAAAGTGACTGTATCACCAGATCAAAACACACAATTATTAGTTTTAGGCCATGGGGATAGATCGATGCAAAGTGGCGCATTTTTGTTCTGAGACAATATCCTACCGTTTCGAAAGTCAATAGTTCTGATAGTTCGCTTGTTCTGTGCTAAAGAGAACCAAACTTGTTCGATATTTTGAAACTAAGGTATGAATATTTTCAATATCATGCTAATACGTAACTTTGAGCAATACAGAACCTATTAATTGAGAAAAAATCATGTATTAATGATTTTATAGAGTTACATTTGGACATAATTTTCTTACTTCTGGCACGTCGGGCTCGATTTTCTCTCCCTTTTCGGAATGAGTTGGTTCCCTCTCCATACCTACACCCATTGACGTATGCCGTTAATAGTGTGATTTAAGTAAGGAATGTCATCAACAAAATAACATGAAATGCTTTTAGATTATATAATAGTAATATATTCCTTTATATTTAAATTTAATTAATTAATTCATGCGTTGTACATTGTTCATTAAAAATGACTTCTATGTCCTTTATGACGATCATAGATGATCACAAAACAGCGTATACCTTCTGAAATTTTTAGAACTACATCACTGCCTATATACCGTATTCCATGTCACTGATCGCACTTTTGCTTCCGGTGACCGAGTGGTCGTAACTGTTATCAAGTGACATGCCCTTAGTTTTGTATTTTCGTATTATTTATTTATTTACATATTTTATTTGTTCATATTTTAGACCCAAAACATATTGATAGTTTTTAGTTGTCCGTTGAAAAGGTATCACATATTGGTGACGCATTGAAAGCATACTGTATGCTTATGGAAGAATAGACATATTATTCGTACACATATAGATGTAAAATTGGTCCAGTATCAGCTCGTATTTTTTAAAACCTAGGTAAACTATAAACCAAAATCTGAAGAAACTAAGTAGTGTTGGGCAATACTTATATTACGCAGTGTTAGCCCATGAGACGAGACGAGACGAGAAATAAGATTTTCTCATATCGGTTCTTGATGTATTCTTTTTAATCTCGTCTCAAATTTATGTACTTGTGTATGAGTGTCCCTGGTTCTATCCCAGGTATCTCCAAGTGGGTTTTGTGGTGGTGTGGAGGCGGATTTTGTAGAGATTCACACTTTATTACCCGCTTTCTTCAGTCCACTATCCAGTTGCAAAAATCCTGTTCGGTTAGGTTAGGTAAGATCAAAAACCTTCTTTTATCTCCTGATTGCCTAAAATGGGATCAATTTGGTCCCATTTGCCATTTCTGTAAATAAACAAACAAATTAAAAATCTACAAAACTAACAATAAGTATACAAAATTATTAAAGAAACACTTATAGAAGAATTCCTAAAAGATCATTTCAGCATACACTTTTTAATGCACAATAAACTACAAAATGTCTCTCGGGGGTCAAATTGACCCCATCTTAGTACTCCAAGGGTTAATGTGTGGGTGTGAGTAAGAATGAGTAATTATAGAACTCTGGCCTTATTCAGCTAGTTTTGTTATTCGGCCTGAATTCCGCTACTTAGGCCGGATAGTCGTGAGTCTACGGTAATATATAACTGACGCCCCTTAATTTTCATACCCAAACGAACCTAGAACTCTTTGCGAGTACAAAACCAATATGTATCGGTAATTAATTTTAAAAAGACATATTTGGGGTAAACACCGGCATGAAATGCATAGATACTGACTCAGCATCTGAAATATTGCAGGGTTAACATTCATTACTAATTAATTCAATTTCAGTATTAAAGAAAAGAGGTTTCGATATAAAAACTGGAGATGAGTTGGTGAAGATGAAGAAGAAAAAAAAACTTCTTATCTCCTGGGTAACATTGATTCTTCGTAAAACTTGAGCTTCAAGCACTAAATACTACCCGAGTAATATTCAGTATAAATTTATCTATATATATAAAAGAGAACGTACAAAATCCTTTGTCCGCTCATCACGCTAATACGGCTGAACCAATTTCTTTCATTTTTGGGGGGTTATTAGGATTTGGACCCTAGATGGTTTTTATCATATCACTTTAATTTTTAATTACCAGTGTCTTGAGATAATTGACCATTCAAGTGTCCACAAATCCTTTGTTATTAGTTCATCATAGGTAAAAATAAACGTATTTATATGCAACCCGCATGACCGTGTCACTCGGCGGGTTAACATAAATGACAGGCGATATACAGCGGAAAATAGCTTGAATCTTCTGTTTAAAATTTTTTAATTGATTTGCTTATTTTTACAGACACTTTTACAATATGCCAGCACCGGGATGACCGCAGCGAAGCGGGGCGGGTTAACATAAATGACAGGCGATATAATGTTAAGATTTACTGCAATCTTCTATGGTTTTTATATCACTTGAAAGCGAAAAAGTAAAAATTATCTAAGTAACAAAGTTTATTGCGTTCCGGGGTGACCGCAGCGAAGCGGGGTGAACGCTGCTAGTAACCAATATATCCAATATATCTATGGCGTAACCTTTTAACGGTTGTTTTTTTCTCTCGTTTTGTTTCCCTTCTATGAAATAAATAAATTCAGTTGACTCTGTCTGTAGTTGGGAATTGGACACTTAGCGACAAGTGTTGACACTAAAAGCAATTTATCTGTTGTGACAATTGGTGTTGAAAAGGTCTCCCTGTTGCTCGTTAAATCATGATTTGTGACACCAGATGGTGACACTTTCTAACAAAATACAAACCTGAGATTCAAACGTACCACATAAAAGGTGGTTTCTTTCAGTTTTAGCACCTTACAATGGGGGAAATGAAAAAATAATAAAATATCTATTTTCTTCATTAGTTAAAATTGAACACGCAAAATACACTTTTGACTCGAGTGACGCGATAATTTGAGTAAACTCAAGACTCAACTTGTATTAAAACCGTAAGTTGAAACTGTGTCAAATGACAATTTTGGCAGCATTTTTCATGATGTATTACGTACAATGTATTTTTAAATATCTCATAAGGAATGCTTCATTCGATCAATTAGTATATTTTCGTAAGTATTCGAATTTGACACACTGTACTGTGTTATTCTTGTTTAAGCCAAATCAATTGTACTGCAGTCTTTTTTTTTTTTTTACCGAAAAGAGCATAATTGTACAACACATATCAGTCTCTCTTTTATTTTTCGACACACTTTAAATATTTTTGAACAACAAAAAGACAAAAAAAAAAAAAAAAAAAAAAAAAAATCAGATGTACTTGTACCTTATTAACATGACCTTTGCATCGATTTTCAACGAACTTAGAAAGTTCATTACTGAATTCTCCATTCGATAGAGCATCAAAAACTATCTAAAGAAGTGATGGAATTTTTCGCGTCACTCTCTCAAGATATTGACCAAAAAATTTCCGATTTCGGGAACCATTGGTCATAGAGAAATGATATTGGTGTTGATCAATACCTAAGAGAATGGTGAACATTTTAGTACCAAATAGTAACTGGTGGCCACTGACCAACTGGCCACAGTTTCCCAGATATTGACTAAAAAAATAGTTCGGATTTCAGGAAATTTAAGAAGCCATATCTCGAGAGCCATAAGTCATAGATATATAATATTTTGCGAATTTTTCAATTTTGAGCGTATGTCTTCGTAAAACAACATAAGGTAAACGCGCCTGAATTCGACAGGCACCCGAATTCGACATACCTGTGCTTAAATGTTGTGAAAAGAGCGTAAGATGTCATCCCTGCGATCGTGCATAGAAGTGGCAACATTATGGGAGTGTCTTTTCTTGTGTCAAAAGCGCGGTTACAATAGATGAGTCATACGCTTGGAGAAAAGGACAGTTGTTGTGTGTGTGATACAGTATTCGAGAAAAAAACACATAATCTTAAGAAAATCATAAGACGGCAAGTTATTTTCGTAAGACTTTTATTAAAGTTAGGTTTGCTTCAAGCAAGCAGTGGTACTTTAATGTTGTAAAGGAGTTTCAATCAGTGCGTTTTGTTTTCTTCTGTGATGACAAAGGTTGTGATGTAATATGAACGGGGGGTTGTCGAAAACACGAGCCTTTATTTGTAACGTGAACCGGATTTCGACAAGCTTGACGAATTCATGCTTAGTAGTGCAAATATAATTTTAACTGAATATCTAAACTTACAAGTATGTTCAAAGTCTTTCATAAAGCTATTTGTTGTATAATTCTCCGATAGTTGTAACCTCAGTTCGATATGGAATGTCGAAATCAGGTTCCTGCATGTCGAATTGAGGATCATCGAAGTAACTACTCAGTTCAGAAAATTTAAGTTGTGTTCTTTTGCCCGTCTGATAATTTCTGTATAATAATAAAACAATATTTGAAGCTGAGGAGAGATTACTACTAATAATAATGCCGACTTAATGTTTTACGTGGATATAATTGAAGGTGTCGAATTCAGGTGCCGCAACTGTCGAAACCAGGTTAAGTGTGTCGAATTCGGGTTCCATTGGCGAGTTCCAGTTTCATAAAAAAAATTAACATTAGCATTTGAGCCTTGAAGCGACTTTTAGTATTAGTAGAGACTGTACATTTCAAGGAAAAAAACGGGCCAACACCGACCAATATTATGGCCACAATAGGCAATTGATTTTGAAAAAGGTCCTTAACCTGTCGAAATCCGGCGCGTTTACCTTATCGTAGAACGTTTTAACAGAACTCTTAAACAAAACATGTGGAAAAACTTTACTACTCAAGGAAATTATAAATTGATAGATATATTGCAAGAATTGTTTAATGAGTATAGAACAATTGGTATAAAGCCTGTAGAAGAAAAATTAGTTCTTTTTAAGTTCATTCTGGCAATGCTCTTAGAGCATTTATATGGACTCTTATGATTGTATATCTAAGTATTGAGGTCGAATATTTTTAGTAATAATTTGTGTTTAATTTATATTCAAAATATGAAGGTAGATACTACGTAATTAGAACGTAGCACTCAGAATTGGCGAATAATGACAACCATACTTTAAAATTCAAATATGAAATATATTCACTTGATCTAAATAAATTACATTAACATTTGTATAATCTGCCATCCATAATCCGAGTCGCATTGCTATTTAATTGTTAATTATATATGTTATATGAACCTTCTCTGTAACTAGATTTGTTTTCTCTTTCTTCCTTGTAGGAAGACGTGCAATAGCTGTAAGTGCCCTCGAGAGGCCCACGACGTCTACCACGAAGAGTGGGTAAACGTAAGAGATCGTCTTGGGTTCAAGACCCCGTCGGATCCCGATCGGAGAACTTCACGGGAAAGAAGTATCAATGAAGGGTATTCTTGGGTTCCGCCAGGACTCTCCTCCGATAAGGTAAGAAGAGCGTTCTGAAATTGAATATTTCATTTCGATTTTGATTCCGATTCTACATTATTATATAATTTTATTTATTTGTACCATTTTACTGATGCTAACTGTTATCGATACATGTATAGTGCAGAAATGAATTAAGTTGATATTACCGATAACGTTATTGTTACAATCTGTAAGTCGTGTGGATTAGGTTAATGCTATCGGTATTGGTGTTAAACCTAGGAGTGGAATAGATTATTTTCGTCGATAACATTTTTTTTTACAATAAACTAATCATGAACATTGTGCAGAACTATATTGTTACAAACATAGAAATGGATCATAACGTTATCGATAACAATACCTCTACCGGCATAGAAATAAGTCATGGTTTAAGTTATCAGTAATAAAGTTGATACAAATATATAAACGGATGATAGTTAATGGTACAGATAACGATATTTTTTGTTATAAATATGGGCATGATCTTGATTAACATTATGGTTAAAGTTTTTCATTCAGGAAAATTTTTCTGCTCTATGTTTCCAGAAAATTTTCCGTTGTAAACAAATATCCATGAAGTATTTACTTCACTTAAAGTTATAAAAATAGCTTGAATGCATGTATAGGAATATTAAATAACAGCAACTTATAATTTTCTAACAACTTTTCATAACCAGAAAATTTTCAAATATTATTTCGTACTTTGTAATGACAGATTTACACGTGTTTCTGTGTCTGTAGAAGTGCAGGAAAAATAAATATAGGAATAATTGTTTTTTTTATTTAATGGGAAAAAAGTGCATAAAAGTTCTTTACAAAGAAGAGTAGTTTATCTGTGGCTATATGTATTTCTCTATAGCAATACAAACTAGAACATACCGAGGAGGCGAGGCTCGCTCCCGAAAATTTCAGACTTTGAAACAAAGTTTTATTCGTTTTTTTTAATATATATATGAGATCGAACTATAGAAATGTGTAGAAAAATTGTGAAGTTAGAGGAAACATTGTTTTATGCGTATGAAACTGGTAAAACAACGATTTTATGGTTTTCTATGATCAAACATTAATTCTCTAGAAAAAGTGCATAAATGTTTCGAACAAATTTTTCCAGAAATGAAGATTTGTTAGATTTTTCACTTTATGCAGCTATCTTTTTCATGCCACTTTTATTACAAATAACATTTACGGTATAACAGCGATGTAGGAACAAGTGAAACAACTTTTTATGGAACGGATAACTTCATAACTTCATAGATTCAAAATTTTCCCGACAATTTTCATCACTAACTAGAACAGCTGAATAGAAATTCCTGTTGCACATTACCATTTTAATTGTTGACCACAGACACTGAGATTTACAGGGTGTTTCAAAACAACACCTACAGCGTTTGGAAGGTGATTTCTGACACCAAGAAAGTTCATTTTTCCATGTTTCCGGCAGCCTATGACTTCGAAAGGAAGCATTTGTGCACCCAGGTTGATCTATACTTTTGTCTTATCTTGGTGTCAGAAATCACCTCCCAAACGTTGTCGGTGATGTTTTGAAACACCCTGTATATGGATTATGGGTAATCGATCGTGATTAACGTTATCAATAATTATATTGTTACAAGTAGAGAAACTGCTCTTGATTAACATTATATATAACGAGACTGTTAAAAGTAGGGGAACGTCGGGTATTGCAGAATAGTAGGGTAATGTGAGAAACTTTTGTACTTCATCTATAGGATTTCTACCTTCAAGTGAAAAGCAAGAAAGGTAATTACTATTGCATGCTCCCATAATTTATAGTGTCCATAAGGCTATCGTAGTGTGCAGTGTAGTTTTGTCTGAAATAAGAGTTGTATTTGTCAACATTTCTGAAGGTAAATGTTTTAAAATTGGTTGTAATAAATAATCTTGGAAAATGTGATTTTAAAAAATAGGGGCGTTCCTTAATATGATGTTTACTAATTATAGTTCAGTATTTATGCAGTGTGTCTTGTATTTCGAATTAACAACGATTTAATTTCTAAGATAAACTACAATGACAGCCAGTGTTGAAAGAGAATGCATGTGTGATTTTGGAAGTACATTTACTGACATACAGTCTACTCCCACGTGTTTTATTTTGTTATATATACTTATTAAATTTCATTTTACTCTCCTTAAAAATCGTCTTTGTATATCATATTACCCTACAAACTGCAATTTTTCTTTGTTTTATTATATAATGTAATAATATTTTTATTAAAGTTATGGCAATAAAATAGCAAATAAATAAGATATAGTGTACATTCATTTGTACAATCATTTCCAGAGATACGGTTATTTGGTTGCAAATGGTATTCCATTATATCCGAAGTTCCCCTATACAAATGAATCATGGCTAAAGCTATTGTTAATGATACTTTTAGAAACATAAAAACGCTTCATTGTTAAAGTTATCGATAACGAACATTAAACCATATTTATATGTTTACAAATGATTTAAAGTCCCGAAAATTAGTGGACAGGTTGGTGAATTGATAATCAGAAATAAAATAATAACTTAGTAAACTATGCATATTTTTGTTTATTGTGAATCAACTGACGTAACAAGATTTATCATGTTCAGTACGTATGATCTTAATAATACAGAAGGTTGTACGGGTATGTTTGAACAGATTTAGAATAAAATTGAATTGAATATAATACGAATTTGGTAAAATAAAAAGATGGGAACAAATGAACGCAAAAGATCTAACTGAAATTAGAGGAGACCGGGGGCAATTGTAACAAATTTTACATTTTATTTCTTTCTCATCTTCTATAAATCTGAAAATTATCTATTAAAATGCTACAAACACTACAAAAATCGGCTGAACTCCAACGTCCAACTTTGGATTTCAAACTTTTGATTTATGGTTATTTGTGATTTTACGTTTAAAAAAGACAATATTTTAAAATGTGTGTGTACTTTAAATCAATTATTTAAACACATCTTTTTTATATAAAGTTTATGTTTTAAAACTATTGTTCAAAGCCTCTGTATTTTAATAAGCCTTCTCCAAAATCAATGCAAATGAGTTGTGCTGCCATCTTTGGAGTTTATTTAAACTACACGTTTGTGAACGTTTATATATTTGTGGTCAATCCTTTCGACAATGATATCTCGGAAACTACAGGCTCTAGAAAGATGACGTTTTTACTGATCAATTGCAAATTTTGCGTAGATTGTGCAGTTCTAATTGAATATTTAAAAAACTTGGCCATTATTTCTTTATTACATTTTTACGGGTATTCTGGAAGTGTTGAAATTAAAAAGAAAAACTAAAGCATCATATCCTACGCATTATACATTCCCACACCACATAATTGTATACAGGAGTTCATATCTCTCAGACGTTCATGGCCAAATTATAATGAAAAATGGTGGATAACCATTTTTCCAGTCTAAGATAAATCTTTATTGTTTGGAGGTTTTGCCCATTGAACACCATATATCTGACATTATAATTAATTGTGTTTGTAATGTATTTGCTTATTACATATTGCATGCAAGAAGAAAGAAAACACTGATCATACATGAATTAAATCCCCAATCGGAAATAAGCTCAAATCTTGCAAACGGTGCGAGATATTGAAAAAGTAATCGAAAAAATGTTCCCTTTACTGTATCTCTTGCCTATTTTTATCAAGACGTCTTTTCACGTATGTCTGTAAAGGAACATGTATAGACAGATGTGAGGAATAACAAGGAAATTCATGCTCATATGTGAATGATGGGCTGTGTAGAGAGCGCAGGTTCAGCTAGTACAGTATCTTAAGTGAAGCTTTGTTGCTCTATTCATTTTTTTTTCCATACATGACAATTTCTAATATAGAAAGTTACGAAGCAATTTATGACAGCATCTGTCTTGTTACAAACGTCCCCGTGCCCGGGTCAATTGTAAAGAACTTTGGGATAATTGTAACATGATGCTTTTAATGAAAAGTACAATATATATGCCATGACAAAACAATATATATAAATAATACTGATACTAATAATAGTAATATTGATAGGTTTAACAACGGATGGGGACAACAAACTAAGAGTATAGACTACAGCCTCAAATTTACAAATAGACTTACTTAAAAATGTACGATTTCTACGCGTCAATAAGATGCATGAATGATGAATTACTTACCGGTACTTTGCCACATTAGTTCGAAATAACTTTTCTTCGGCCTAACTTAAACATGGACAAGGAAGCCAAGATTAAAATATGACGTAATAATAAAAATTCAAGTCAGTGACGTAACAATGGCGTTTGGCGCCCCCATATCCCCCTAATATGCCCAAGCGCACTGCGCCTCTAGGCATTGCCTACTCTGCCTACCCTATTGTTATACCACTGTTTCAAGCCCTAATGATATTGTACTAATAGCCCACACTGCATTTGTAACCCATATACACATCCCTCACACAATGACGCGGACAGAGACTGAGCTACTGTGCGAGAGAGACTAAAAGTGAAATGTTACATTGTTGATTACTTCTGATGAATCAAAAAGGGATCCTATTTGACAAATGAGTCTTTAAAAACTTATAGGCTATTAAAGACATCAGAAGGAAGGAACATGTTGAAACATTATCCTATTCTGATACACCATCGAAAAGCAGTGATCCACAGCCAGCCACAAACGTTTGTGAGGGTGTATAAAGAAGTTAGGGAAGGCCCCATAATGAAATATGGGGTGAAAGTGTTTTCTTTCAGCGCCGCCAAGGATTTTTTGGGGCGCTCGGGTCTTTTCCTACGTACTTGTGGCTCCGGAAAAGCATACTTAATACGTACATTGTTTTATTAATTACATCAATTGTATTATCTTCGGTCACATCTAGTTTATTTTCATAATGGTTCAGTTCAGGTTATCAAACAAGCACCAAGGTAGCTACTAACTCAGATTAGTTATATAGCGGTGACCTAGTGAATTCAAAGTATTTTCATAAACGGTGGCTTACGCCATGGAGTTGATTGCTTCTGATTTATTACGGTAATATGGCTTTTTTCTAAAATACTATCTTGCAATAACACTGTTGTTCACTGTGGAATATTTGCATTTGGCATTTTCAGTCCATCAAACCGACTGTTTCACGCTCATCCAATCAAATACAAGTATAAATTTCGTGCCTTATACGGACTTGAACAAAGCACAGAAACCAAATCAAACCAGCACACACAACTACTCCCTCTATATAACCATTGCCAATACATACTTACACATAAACATTTTCAGCAGTTTACACATAAGATGAACTAGGCCGCCATAATAAATTCAGGCTTTTCAAGTAAACCGCAGGAGGCTAAACTGCAGCTAAATTTACAGAATGACTTCTTGTCTAAAGGTATGAACTCACCACTTGTTTACGGATGAAACCCAAAAACTTTTCATTTCACATAACAGAAGGCTATGAGCAAGGTTGTAAGTATATTCATAAAAGAAAAATGGTTGCAAATGTACACACATAATTAAATGTTACAATGAGGAGATAATTTGATTCTACTGAACCAGTCAACGGAGCAGCTATGTTGCTATTCACAGGATAGCAAGGTAAACAAATACGAAAACTAGAATTTGGTTGCATCTCAACAGACGTTAGCGAACTTTAGGTAAACATATTGATATTAGTAAAGACTACAAAAAGAGACAATAAAGGTTTAAAAAAAAATGCAAATATCATAATTTATTACAAACAAATGAAACAATGTATATTCAATTTTGTTCACACTGTGAAATTTCACGGAGCTAAGGCTTCATCTATCAGTCCATTTTTATTTACCTCCGCTAGAGGCAGCACTAACGACGAACAGGAAACCAAAATCTGTTCGCTCTAAGAAAGAGCCACAAGCAGTGAGTTAAAGGAAGGAAAAAATAAAATAATTATGCTTCCTTTCAAAGCTCTATCTTGAAGTTAGCTGCTTGCAAACTTTGTGATTCTTCTAAAAATCCTCATAAAAATGTACACACGAGTAAATCACTCCAGAGTAGTTTGCATAGAGAGATACCAGTTCCATACCAGACGCTAATTCCTTTTTCTTACAAAGATCTTACCTCAGAGTAGAAAAACGCGTTACTCATAGTTGCCAAAAAAAAAAAAAATCTTCTCGGCCTCTGATTTCTGGCGCATTAAATTCTCAGTAAAGCAGACTGAACTTAAACCAACAAAATGTCCGAGATAGCACTTGCGCTAGTTACCCATATAGGTTTGCAGTACAAATAAATTTTTGGGTAACGCTTCTTAGTTTCATTTTTACTGATCACTAGAGATAAATGGATTCCATGTCGCACACACAAACTGTCTTTACACTACGCGGTGTTAAATTTGCACTGTGCAGTATGGTGACTATAGCATTGTCACCACGATGTCAGTCTAACGATGGTTCCTTCACAAATCAATTAACTGCGAAATTAGTCTTGAGAGGATGGCAAATGAGGTAATATGCATGTGATCGGGAAAGGGATTTGATTTAATATGAAAGGGTGCATAGCGACAGCTAAGATGTGTGATGATATTTTTGACCAATCGAAAATTAAATAATTACAGTCTTATCTCGTATTGTTACAATAACAAATAAAAGAAGATATCTCTAACAATGATTACAGTTACGTATTCTCTTTGTATGGAATAATAAATATATTAATTAACTTAAATTATTAAAATGTCACTAAATTATAGTAAAAACCTTATTTATACAATAAAAAATGTTAATTGGTGAAAATTCAGCTAAATAACTATAAAAGCAAATAAATTAGTGTGTTTCTGAAATTGCATTGGAAATATATGGAACAGATAAATTGTCAGTAATTGAATTTATGAATGGATCTCTTTACAGTGTTAAAAGTAAATATAAAAATGAAATATCAAAGGAAATGTCAAATAGCATGGTACCACACTACAGAAATATTTTCCGGTTGCCTGTTCAACAGGGTACAAAATAAAGAAAAAGAGAATTACATAAAATATGAATGCAAACACAAAATAATATAAAACACGTGTAAATGACCTTGCAGTAGGGAGTTTACAAGTTGAAGGGTATCAGCATGTCTTTCTTTAAAATGCATTTTCTTTTTTAAAAAGAATTTGCATAAAAGAGTAATTTGATTTCGTAGAGAAATAGATTTGAAAGAAAATCCGCAGGTGTTTTCTTGGTTAATCAACATGGTTCCCTCACTCAAAACAAACCAATCTGTGAATGAAGGGATGAAAGTTTTAATTAGTTCGGATCCTAAAGTTGGCTTTCAGTGATAGAAGAAGGGGGGAAAGTGAAAATTTATGAACCTTAATTCAAGAAAGTAATTATTCTGTATGAAAAGGAAGGAGGAAGGGGAGTTAAACGCAAATCTGAAGATGGTTTCGTTCCTTGGAAGGTATCTGCGTGTAAACTTAGAAGAATTGGTTTTGTCTGTTGTTTCTTTCTATCTCAGTGAGATTTAGGGTGGCCAGAAGGCAATGATTAAAAAGCCGGACACGTTGATTTAGAAAGCCGGACTTTATAAATTTGTAAACCTTTTCCCCACATATGACAACTCAGTTCACTGCTTTTAGGTATCTTTGGCTCAAGCAAGCTAGGAAAGCTACATTTACAAATAGCTACATTCACATGTTAAAATTCCATGCCAATATAATGGTGTTTCCTACCAAATTTTGAAACTGTAAACTTTTCTTACTTTACAATTTACAAAAATGTACTGAAATAATTTGCAAATTCTGAAATGTCTGAGACTGGAGCCATCGAGCCGTCAGAATAATGGAAAGTTAAACATTTATAACGAGACAACTGAAAAGCAGGACAAATGGGTGTCCGGCTCGACTATTAAGCCAGACACGGGACAGGACCTCCGAAAGCTGGACTGTCCGGACAAAAGCAGGACATCTGGCCACGCTAGCTGAGAGGAACGGACTGAGAATACACTTGTGGAAGTAATATTAACTATTATTTATGTTAATTGGAATGTTATACGTTAATTAATCTAGTACGGAGTTTCCCAACCTTATTTACCTTGCGATTCACTTTGTAAGTCCTGCATATTCCCCCGTCTACTCAGTCCTTTCTGCTTGTTGGTCATATGTGTTTTTTTGTCTGAACCCGTCTGCGATTTCAGATGCAGCATTAAATTCTCAAACATTCAATATTACTACTACCATCATTACTACTATTAATAATAATAATTTGCCCTTACTTGGTACATACGTTTTGATAAATTTGAAAATAATTTTAATTTGCATAATTATTTAGTTTTCAGTAACGTAGAAATACTAAGTACAAATAGGATAGCAAAATGTTAATCATGCTACGTCTGTGAAGACTACTAAATATAAATTGTAAATGATCACTACAAGTGGTGCTTTATTCATTCATAATTTCAAAGTTTGTTTGTCAACAGCTTGCGCTCCCTTTGCTTAATCCTCACGCCCCTTCCCAGGGGGCGCTCCCTTTGGTTGGGAACCACTGTTCTAGTATAACTGAGAAAAATTCTCGAGAACTTAATATGCCCTTCCCAAATATATGACCTTGGTGGAAGTAACCATTGGTAGTCTGAACTATATTTGTCTGCAGATCAATTATCAACAGAGGTGTTGAAAAGAATTAGGTTTGTTTTTTGAGGTAGAATGAAAAATGGGACAAAACGTTTGACACTCTTACTAAGGTTGAGGATTCATGTTTTTATGAATATTAGGAAAGTGATTCGGTATAATTCATTATAACCGGTGTATTCCGTGATTGGTACAATCATGAGCGAAGCGGTTTCTATGCACATTAAATCGCACCTCATGCTTTTAGCCCTTTATCTTCATTTTACCCTACGAAAAATTCCCTTTTTGGTACGTTTTATAAAAGAATCATTTAAAGTTCTTTTAAAGTTATTATTTCTTTTTTCAGAAATTTTATTCAATAGTTATCCAGCAATCAAATCTTTAGTCTTAACTTCCTTAACTATCTTGGAAATGGGGGGCGCGGTGGCTCAGTGGTAGAGCGTTCACCTCTGGTGCTTGGGATCCCGGGTTCGATACCAGCCCCCGCCAAGTGAACTTTGTGGTGGACAAACACCGTGCTCGTGGGTTTTCTCGAGGTTCTCCCGTTTCCTCCCATTTTCTTCATTCCACCATTTCACTCATCTCTCATCATCACCGTCTCCTTTAGCCTAACCGGCATAACCGTGGGACGTAAAACTTAAAGATTTCATTTTATCTTGGAAACACTACATGATTTTTAGTGGCAAGCAATAATTGTTAGCTTGTCTGTTAGAGGCGCCAGATAAAAGTCTCGAACCAGGACTGAAGCAGTCTGTTAGCTATAGAAATAATACGTCGTAATTAACTAATATTGTGTACCTAAATGTAAACAATGTTAATTATATTACATTTAGTCTGTATACATAACCTAAATATAATACATTTGTATGTAATAATTAAGGGTCAGATTTTTGGTGCTCTATAAAAATCATAAAGTTTGGCGGGAAGTTACTGAAATGTTGTTTTGAAATGAGATGAAAGATTTCAATTTAACGTCCCATGATTATAAGTTAATGATGTAAGAATTAGTGGAAAAGTGGGAGGAAACGAGAGCATCCCCAGAAAAAACTACGGGTACGAAGTTGTTCACCACAAACTTACTTGGCTGGGAATCGAACAAGGAGCCCCACACACCAGATGTAAGCGTTCTACCACTGAAACACCTACCCCCCTTCCCCCCAAACAATGTTTTTTAAGTTAGCACGTGAGGTTTGGGATTCCAAACTCAAAATTTATGTCCATCAAAGTCCACAAAAAGAGCCTTCTCCACCCAGTGAAGAAATTCTCACCAAATTTTGAGTTTGCATTCGTTATCCGTACGTATTCTATCGATGTAGGTCTCAATTCTTTCTCGTTTCCCGCTAGTATCAACATTGATTCATTGCGTTCTTATTATCTAAAGCAATCCACGTAATTTTGTTTAAATATGTAACAACATAGTATAAAAGATGCCGAGACGTAAACTTGGGAATTAATGAGATGGAGAAATGAGAAAATTTCTCGGCCTCTCTGAGATTGTGAAGAATGTAAATACTAACTCGACAACTAAAGAAGATAACGTGAAACTTACATTTATAAATGAATCTGTGCTGGTAGTTGAAGTTGTCAGTATTACAGGATATGCCCGCTCATATATCCGAATATGTAAGGTTTTAACGTCACAGTTTTTATGGTTTAACTAAAAAATCTTATATTTGAGGTTAAACTTACGCCAAACAACAACAGTAATACTCTAGGCTTTATAAATCCTCTCATACCTCGAATATATGAGGTATAAGTAAAATATCTTTTTAAGCTCTGGGAGGCACATCTGTTTGGCATTAGTTTAAACAAGAACTAACCTCAGGACACATTTTCATGTATGAGATATGGGCAAACACCGTTAAAGCCACAGTTACCCGTGGAGATGTTAATAGATTGACTTGTTAACGAACTTCGCCGAGCAGAGTCGGATCCAGGATTTTCTGAGCGGGTTGCACCAATAACTACCAGTACATTTGAATTGAATTGGAATTTTTAAAATGCCTTTAGGCATCTGTGGTGTAGAATGTGGAAATACCCTGGAAATGCTAAGTGTCTGTTCTCGGTGCACCCTTTTCTTTCAACGTTTAGAAAATTAACTTAAACTATTGATTTTGCAAAACTTCATTTTGTTTTAAGCCCAAACGGAAACATGACAGCAGCAATTTTCGGAAAGTGTTGCTATTTGCACAGCTAGCTTCTCACATTAGGTAGTGTATAGTTACAACGAAGGGGGGTGCATGTGCATCTTTGCACCCCACTAAATCCGGCCTTGTCGCCCAGATAATCACTCTGTGTGTCTATTACAATAAATAAATAAATAAATAAATAAATAAATAAAGTAACTCGTTCAAGTGTTATGTGGAGTAACGGACGTATCGTGTGGAGATTGTACTAACGTTATAATCTTATAAGGCCCACTAGCATGATGCTAATAATTGAAAACTTTTTTAAAATGGAAAAGAAAAATAGAATAGTTTTGGATTAAATCTGTTCTGCCAAATCCTTATTCAACAACCCCTATACAACTGACTTCTTGATTATTTATTTTTGTTTTATTAGGAAAAGTTAGAATTAGGAATTCTATTTCTGAGCTTTCGACAACTATGGCCATGTTAGCCTGTCACACACATATGAGAGATTATGTCCCTCGGCGATCACACTGCCCAGGAAATTGGAGAGGAAGAAAGAAATGGAAAAGGAAAAGGAAGCGGGTTGGACCTATTATGTTAGGTACCATCCCGATATTTGTCTGGTGTGAATGAGGACGACCCAGGAAAAACTTCAGGTTGGCTGGCCGAAAAAACTTCCCGAATCCACTTTTCGACCAAGTGTCCCCATAGGAAATTGAACCCAGGACCCTCACACCAAAGGCGAGAGTATTAGCGACTACACTACGTGGGGCCATCCTAGGAAAAGTGGATTTAGATATCAGGTTTTAAGTTTTCTCCCAATATATATTACGTTCAGTTAAGTAATTTATTTGTGACTGTGTTCTCAGGTCAGCTATTAGCGCATAAACAGTGACTACTCGGGATAATATAGTTTTAATGGTAGAACAGTCGCTTCTGATGCGAGGAGTCTGTGATTCGATATGGTCATGCGAATTTAAGTAGTTAACATTGTGTATGGGCATTGTCGAGTGACTTCCGTCCGTTCTACTACTGTCTTAATACACTCAATTCGTCCATATCATTGTTTCGTGTATCCTTCAAGCATTCCTATGGGTCGTTACACTAAATATTTTTTATTTTACATATAGTAACAAGCGTTGCGAAGAGAATAATAGACAATCGGTAAAGAAATCAACGAAAGAGACACAACTAAATTTTTAGTGGCAATGTGCCACAGAATTTATGGAGCTATTAATCAAGTGTAAAAATTAACGGCTTATTGACAAGTTTACAATTAACATTTCCACAATGTTATACCAGCTATACTGTTGTAGCTATAAAAGTGGTATCATATGTAGAACAATATTGCCAACTTAGGACAATATTAATGTTCTGTAAATTACACTTCGACAAGTGAAGAGTGAATAAAGGCACTCAGCAATATTGTCATAAAATAAATATATTTAAAAAATATTAATGTAAATGAAATGTTGAGTGCTTTTCTAAAATGGAACACGAATGAATGCTCCTAAGTACCAATCAAACAAATATAGAAGTGGATAAAGGTGTTAAGTGCACAAAAAATCTTTAATGTTTATAAGTAAAGGGGCTATGTGTACTGTGGACAGTGCACTTTAATTCTTTTAGCCATAAAGAACTTTACATGACAACCTTGTACACAAATAATTGATAACAGCTTCTATTCCTGGTCGTATGAATGAAGATTCTGTATCTATTTGTCGACTATCAACAGAATACCAGGAAATAACGTGAAAGCATTGCCAAATATATATTTAACAGAAAGAAAAAAAGCTCATTTACATGAAGGATTAACATTGGTTGCCTTTACATAAATTTTATTGCTGAGGAAACCAAGGGAAACCTGACAATTCTCTAGACTGTTTATTAAAATATTTTTTATTTCCTGAATTAAAAGTGAGCATTAAAAGTTAAAGTAACTGCGATTTCCTGAATAGGGGAAAATAAAGTAAACATTCAAAACACTGCATTAGAAGATTTCTAAGATTAATTGAAATAACGGTGAAGAATTATGAAAACTAAGAATTAATTTATTATACGTATAATATTTTTCGTACTGTTCCTACTCCGTGACAAAATCTGAGTATCTATGTAAATGATTTTTTTTCAATACAGTATTGAAAATGTTTTTAGCAAAAGTTTTCTTTTTATATCCATATTCTGCGATGTTATTCCTACTAGACACAATTATGTCGACTCGGCGAAACTTAATGGTAACAGCTGCTTCCGATCCAATTGATTTATTCGGGATCAAAACACAGAACAGCATGTAGGTAGTTTAATTTTATGGAAATGTATCTAGAGGTGGCAGAAGAAAATTGTTTGTGTGTGTCATACCATTCTCTTCCCCTAAGCTGCTCATGTAATTTGTCAGTGGTAGAGCGTTCACCTCTGGTGCTTGGGGTCCCGGGTTCGATCCCAGCCCCCGCCAAGTGAACTTTGTGGTGGACAAACACCGTGCTCGTGGGTTTTCTCGGGGTTCTCCCGTTTCCTCCCACTTTCTTCATTCCACCATTTCACTCATCTCTCATCATCACCGTCTCCTTTAGCCTAACCGGCATAAACGTGGGACGTAAAACTTAAAGATTTCATTTCATTTCATTTCATTTCATGTAATTTGATGTCAGATTTGACACATAAAGAAGAAGAAGAA
Organism: Thermobia domestica; assembly: GCF_964235325.1. Taxonomy (NCBI): domain Eukaryota; kingdom Metazoa; phylum Arthropoda; class Insecta; order Zygentoma; family Lepismatidae; genus Thermobia; species Thermobia domestica. Next base: position 153,618,888 of record NC_137458.1, read on the forward strand.
GAATTAAACTTAATTCTTTTGCTGTCACATTGATTTCAGTACCCCACCCCAAAATGTGCCACCTACACGTTTGCAACATTTAGCCTTTTGTAACAAACTAGATACATCTAGCGGAAACCAAGCACACTTACAGAAAATGACCAGGCCAATACTGTGTGCCACCAGACTACCTCTTGATGCCAAATGGCGTGAGTGGCACACAGCAATAGTTATGAATGATGCCATATGGTGTCAAGTGGCAGCGAACGTGTTCAATTGTTTTTCTCAATTATTATTAGCCTACCATTCTTTTAATTTTTACCTTGTATCTTTCTTTATCCTTTCACCTTTTATATGATATTTGAAACGCACACTATAACGAGTTAACATTTGAAGTTCTACCGTACAGTGTAACTAATTGTGGAGGTACACGTACCACAGTAGAACTTAAATCTAGGATCTATACGGGTCAATGCAGCGTTATTCACTGATTGATTGAAAGGATTGATCTTTTTATGTTCGCTCTCCTTATACAACACCGAGGCTATTAAACTAAGAGCCTACTTGAATCCGTTGCATTTGGCGAGTGCTCACACCATGGTTCAATTTCAACTCTTACCACGCTATCTTGCTTCCTTCCAACAGAGTTGGTTGCAAACCCACGCTATCTAGGGTTAAAATATTTTCAAATTAATTTTAAAACGGGGGAGAATTTTAAGGGAATGAATTTTATGACATAGTATTTTTCATATATTTTTCGCTAGCTCTAATTTCTTTAGCAAACTTGTCTTAAATGCCATACCGTACAGATTACTACCATAGTAATCTGTGCACGGTCCCCTAACAAATTTCCTCGGGGCCCCGATGCAGAAGTGTATTTATGGGGCCCCCAATCATTGAGTTATTTTGAAGATGCGTCGTTTTAAGCTTAATCCCCTTGCCAGAAATCTTTGAATTGATTTTTATATATGGTTGCCCGGCTGGTTCTGTGGGATCTTCCTTCCTTAGAACCCTTTTCTGCAGTAATAGTTGTCCATCTCATTCTAGGACCAAACGTTCCATGAGCGGATAACATCATTAAAACAAAATAAGTCAGCCTACTAAATATTCCATTTAAACAAAGACATATTACATATAAAGTCTTAATAATAATCACAGTGATTTATTGATTATAGGTTTCGGTTATTTCAGTGATTCTTGTGCTGTTCTGAATTCAAGAGCCCAGCCTAAGCTAGCAATCTGCAAGATTTAGTCCATTATCCAATGCGAACTGTTTTAATGTTTATATCACTTTTGCTTTTTGAACAATAGTTGCAATTTAACAGTGAGAGAGAGGATCAGCACAAGAGTGCCACTAACCTGAAATGTTTAATGTACAAATCAATAATCAATAACAAGATAATTTTAAGTATTGTGGAATGACCAATATAAACATCAGGTCCGAGGCCCAATTTTCCGGAGATCCCGGTTCATTTCATTGCTTGCACTGCCGATTATTACAACTTTCTTTGTATATGTTGTATGTTTCAAGTTATTGAAATGTATTATTTTCACAGTGTTTAACAGTCCAGTTACTTTTCTCGTCTGTAGACCAATTAGAGATGCAAAAAAGCCGGCTTTTTTGAATCGATGGTTTTTTCACATAAAAAGCCGGCTTTTTGGGAAAAAAACGAGAATTTTGGAAATTTTGGCTTTTTTCAACTTCATGATTTTTCTATCTAAATAGCTTTCTTATAGTATATTCTATAGTTAGATAAAAATTCCATGACCTGAATGTGATATTTCGCTCTGAAATTCACCATCAAGATGGATGGAGCACATGTTTTACGAATTAAAGCTAACATGAAGAATGTAGTATTTGAGGGTAATTTTAGAGGCTATTTAACTTTATTTTAACTTTTGAGTTATCGACATCTTTTTTCTTCTTTAGTTTGTCATCCATGTTTCATTTCTAAGAGCTTTTAGTACTCTAGCTTCTAGCGCAAAAGTTAAACTTGCCCGTTTTTCTATTTATCCGTCAAAGCGTACGTTTTTCAATATATCCGTCAAACCGTACTTCCACATTTCTGTTATACTGTAGCTGTGAAGTGATTTAGCAATAATTTTCCGGACACAACCTTGATTACCAATTTATACAAATAATCAGTAGCGGATTTAGAAAAGTTCTTTAGGAGGGTTTTTTCTGATTGTTTCGTTTCCTAAAAAGTCCTAATTTTATTTGGGAAGTGCTTGAAGTTTATGAGTACAGGCATAACTAATATTTCGTTTCGTTTATATGTTTAGCAATAATCTTCCGGATACAACTTTAAAAATCATTTTATACTGAGAATCAGTGGCGGATTTAGAAAAGTATTTTGGGAAGGGTTTCTTACTAATGTTTAGTTTTTTTAAACATTCGTAATTTTTATTTGACGGGAGCTTAAAGTTTATGAGTAAAGGCATAAATAATAGATATTTCGTTTGTTGCAGACATTTCGTAACTTTGGGGAACGGGCTTCAGTCCGAAAGACCGCTCCCCTAACCTTCGCAAAACCGTCATTGCTGGTAATTAGTAATAATAACGATTTAAAAACAATAAAAAAGGAAGTCGCCCAACTCACAGTACACGCACTATTTCTACATTCACAGATGGAATGAAGAAAAGCTTTGTCAGAATGGTCGAATGCTGGTTGAATCCCGGACTTCCCGATAGAAGCGCAAAAGCTAATCACTCAGTCATGTTTGTTGTGCAGTTGTATTTAGCTTAACTTAAATATATTCCGTAGTCTTTTTTTTTGGGGGGGGGGGAGTTCCGTAATGATATGTTGAATCCCTCTTGTTAAAAATTCAGAAAACTTGAGGATTGGGTAAACTGTGATGGTGGTTCTATAAAACTTAACTGTAGAATTTCAAGAATATACAGAACCAAAAGCTCTAGATGTGCAGCCTTTAAGTGTATCATAAAAATCTAAGTATTTCTCTTTATGTTTTATTTTAATTTTATTTTGTTTCAAAAAGAGGGTATGGAATATTTTGAAGTAAAAATACTACATACTATTTTGCTAGTTATTTGTGTATTCTTTAAAAAGAAGTATTTACTTTTAGGGTTGGCTGATTTACACCAACTTTTTTTTTTTTTTTTTTAATAACTGGTTTAAACCCCAAAAATAAAAAGAATGAAAAATGCGAATCGTGTGAACTTCATGGTAACATTTCCAGATATCAAACCACCTGCAATAGTTTTATTTCCCTTTCACCTTTTAATCAAGGTGTCCCATGTTCAATTCTCGGTCGAACCACAATCCTTTTTTCATGCGTAACCCAAGTAGCGGTTCGGATGTCAATTTAAGCGAAAGTCTTCTCCTTGATAACCTCGGTATTTCGTAAGGATGTTAAGCCTAAATATACGAAACAAACCAAATTGTATATTTCTACATGCCTAAATGCGTGTTGTTTTATAAAGAAGCCAATATTGCTTAAATATATTGATAGAAATTGGCAAAATTTATCGATTGCCTACGTAGCTTCCAACATTAGCTTGGATTGGACTTTCAATGATATCTACGTACCGGTACTAAATTTGTAATTTAATACCTCAGTTTTAGCGTACTGATTATGGTACGTTGACCTTTAAATTTTACATGCAAAGCAATAACAGGATTTTCCCGTTATTGTCTTACATTTCAAGTAATGACGGGATTTTCCCAATGGCTAGGGCGGGAGATTCTCAACTTAAGAAATTTGCTGACCGCACTTCTTTAAGCTTATGGGAGTTCTTCCGGCATAACCCCGCTGTTGCATAATAACATCAAGGCGAAACAAACTTAGGCTATTTCTGTGAATATGTAATATAAATACATAAAGCAAAAAATCTAAGTCAAAAAAGCCTGGTTTAAACCAAAAAAGCCTGGTTTAAACATCCCCCCAAAAACGGGTTTTTGGCATATTCAAAAACAACCACGGTTCTTGCCAACTCTGCTTACTTTTGTATATAGGAGGTTAAAAAATTCTTATTATATACATTGGTTAATCCTGTGGAATTCATAATGTAAATATGTTGAAGAAAAATTGTTTGAAATATTTTTTCGAAATTCATAGTTCATTTTCGATGTTTTATATTATTATCAGCATCAACCACTAATTAAATGATTTTTTGTGTTATAGAGAAGCGATACAAAGTCTGTTTTATCAATTTAAAGCAGTATTTTGAAAAAAGCCCAAAATTTCCGAAGCATAAAAGCAAAGCAGAAAAAATAGTTTTTTTTTTCAAAAAAGCCGGTTTTTTTCCGAGCCCTTGCATCTCTAAGACCAATTATTGGAAACTAGGAGAAATGGAAACGCAATGGGTCACATAGCAAGCAAAGAGTGTAACGGTGCCTGCTATTTTTAATTCTGTTTCTTGATAGCTCTCTTGTGGTTAAGCGGTTAGCGTACGCGCGTTTGGCGTGGGATGCCCGGGTTTAATTTCGGCGGGAACTCATGTAGTTCGGATCCCACCTTAACCGTAGATTTTCGTCTCATATAGTCTCTCTGCTGAAAGGGACGCTAAAATCAAATCATCAGTCTCCAATTTCTTGAAGTTGAATAAAAATAAGCTTTTGTTGCAATCAGAACTTTTTAAAGCGGTTTGGTGACGGGAAAAGGCAAGAAAGGTCTAAAATAAAAGGGTTATCCGGTAAAAACGGGTAATGTGGTAACTCTAACGCCACCAATCTCGAATCGTACTGTAAAATCATACTGGCACTAAAAAAAAAAAAAAAAAAAAAAAAAAAAAAAAAAAAAAAAAAAACTGCATTGGAAAGACTAACATAATTTCAACCTGTATGGTTTACGCTGCATTGAAATCGATGCAGTTTCAAAATGCCATGCTCTGAACTTCGCAACATTCAATGTAAATTCGTGACACCCGAAATTATTTTCATATTAAATTATAATAATAATTTATTTTATTTTTCATTGTAATTGCATATTTGTGATTATTTTTATGTTAGTAAATTCTTTTGTAGGTCTATTTATGGATATGTTTTATTGCTTTTATTGAAAGAAAGATACATCCTTGAGTTCAAAGGTTTAAACTAAAACGTTTTTAAAGGTGAAATAGCTTATTCTTTTTCTAAGATATGAAATCATTTGTTGGTTACGCGCATTTTGAATTCATCTAATTTTATTGCGTTATTAGAAATGTTCTTATTTTCTTAATCAATTGTGTATGTAAGCAGACAATATATTTCTTGATTTCTATTTTTATGTTTACAAGAAGAAAATCCCATAACAACTATAGGAAGAAATCGACACAATTTACAGTAGTTAAATGGTAATTGTTTTCAGATTGCAAATATATATATATATATAGTATAAATAGTAAAATGGAAATATGCCAGTAAATCTAAAACAAGGGAACACAAGTTGTAACTATTAACATTTTAATGTTCAAAAGAGTAAAATTTTAATATCAAAGCAGAAACCAGTATTTTACATCAGGCGAACAGATCATATCGATTTCAAGTTGCTTCTGAGAAATGCCAAATAATGAAATATTTGTTTAAATTTAATTCAGTATTGAAATACAGTTGCCAATGTTTAACTAATTTCATATACTATAAGAATGTTTCATATCTACTGTATATCTAACGTAGTGACGGAAATTAATAAACATTTTTATTGTAAACTTGCTTGGCTCAGGAAGGGGGAAGCCACGGTGGTTGACTGCTTGCTTCTGATGTGATCCCCAGACAAGCCAGTTTGTGTTGGACAACATCGTGTCCGTGGGTTTTCTCGGTTTACTCTCATTTCCTCCTCCTCTCTCATTCCACTATCATTCATCCATCATTTACTTGTCTTAATCATCTCCTCCCTTAACTTAAAAGGCATAACCGTAGGACTTAATCTGAAATATTTAGTAGGACTTGTACTAGAGTAAATTTTATAATCAATGTTCGAACATAAAGCTTTGCTTACATGATATTTTTTCCTTTCATTCTTTCCTTTTTTAAAAAGTAAATCCTCTTTTAAAAATTTAGCAATTCGGTTAAATGGGACTGTAGTGTATATCTATAAGAGATACGTAAATGCTCAATGATTAAAGGAAAAGCATTTGAGCTTTCATAAATTCTCCATATTGTGAAAATATAAACTGATTGCTGCTGTCTACTTCTGTTTATATATATATATATATATATATATATATATATATATATATATATATATATATATATATATATATATATATATATATATATATATATATATATATATATATATATATATATAAATGATGGCGATCAGTGTTGAAAACTGGAAATTGTAAATTTTGCACCACTTCCGCTTTGAATTGAGGGATAAAAAGTTGCTATGAAACTTATTATTGTGATTCTGAATTAGTATTTCCTACAAGAGTAGATTTGGAGCCTTTCTATCTCAAAAAGATTACGTAAAAGTGCTGTCACGTCTCTAAAAGTCTTTAAAAAAAGTTGCATCTAGTCTCGTATAATATTACGTATAATATCACGAAAATTCTGTTTCGTCTCGTCTCGTAGGCAACACTACTCTGAATCCGTGTTAAATAATCGTTTCTTGCTATCTATCATTTTTGCACTATTGTGATCAACGTTAAAACAGGAAATGGATCATTTCTAACACTTCTGGTTTGAAGAAAAGGTTAATACTCTTCGCTTCGAAAAGGTTAAGGTTAAGGCTCGTCACCTCCAATTTTTACGAACGTGATTAAATAATTTAGACAATGAAGAATGTTAAGAATTTCGAAAGTGAGCCAGGTAGTATCTATAAAATGCAAATAAGTAAACTAGTAACCGTTTTCAAACCCTTTGTTATAGATTAGTTATTTGGGTGCTCAGTTTGACATAAATGTTTGGTACCCACATTTATGTACTACACGAAAGATCTTCAAAACCATCACTACTTCATATAATAGCTTTTTTCAAAAGATACTATCTGGCTTATTTTCTATATTTTTGATATTTTATTTTTTCAAGTTATTATTATTATTATTATTATTATTATTATTATTATTATTATTATTATTATTATTATTATTATTATTATTATTATTATTATTATTATTTAAATATGAGGATGAGCTTAGGGAAGAGCTTTAAGGGAGGTAACAGGACGTAATTTGTTCCGGAAAACCACTTCTCGTTACCAGTGGCGCATCTAAAAGGTAAAAAAACTGGGAGACCAGCCAAAAACAAGACTATGACAGGCATATCATGGGTTCACGATTTTTTCGTGGATCCTGCAGAAGTTTCCAATTTAAGTTTCTGTCGATGGGTATTAGGATAGGTTCGTTGACTTTGTGAACCTCAGGTATTGTTTTTCACAATAAAGAATAAAAGGCAACACTTGCTATAAACATTAAAATATATATATATATAAATAATAGTTTCAATTATTTTTGTCACTGAAAAACCTGGGGGCTAGCCCCCCGGCCCCAAACTAGATTCGCCAGTGCTCGTTATATATTAGTTTTTGATATGTTACTTGTCGACAGATAGACAAACAAACATACCAATTATGTATAGCATAGTTTAGAAATTTTAAAAATTACAAACATATACTATATTTTTCTGTTTCACCAAGCGCCTTGGTGGCTAAGCGGTTAGCGTACGCGCCTCCGGCGTGGGAGACCGGGGTTCGATTCCCGGCGGGAGCTCATGTGGTTCGGATTCCACGTTAAGCAGTAGGTCCACGTCTCATGTAACCTCACTGCTGGACGTGACTTAAAATCAACTCATTTTCTGTTTCATCGATTGGGCCGCGGTGGCTCAGTGGTAGAGCGTTTCACCTCTGGTGCTAAGGGTCCCGGGTTCAAACCCTGCTCCTGCCAAGTGAACTTTGTGGTGGACAAACACCGTGTGCGTGGGTTTTCTCGGGGTTTTCCTGTTTTCCCCCACTTTCTTCATTCCACCATTTTATTCATTACTCATCATCACCGTTTCCTTTAGCCTAACCGGCATAACCGTGGGACGTAAAACTCAAAGATTTCATTTCATTATTTTTCTGTTTCACCGACACGTACAATTTCTACCTTCTGTCTTTCACCGATCTGCTTGAGACCGTTGGTATATTAGTATTCATCTCGAATGGTAAGGGATCTCAGTTAATCGGGCTTTGCAAAAGAGGCCGTACATGATCTGCAGAACTCATCTGATTTTTTGAACAAACAGCATGGAGACCTTCGGTTCCCGAATTATTGGATCATTAAAATTGGGGTCTTGACTTACTGTTAGTCAAATCTTCGATAGAAAAAAATCAGTAATGAATGTATATAGAATTTGGAGGAAATACATGAAACAACCTTGTTAAACGTTAGTTTGAGATTAAACCTTAAGAAACTGCAGTCTGTGCTTGTGTCTAGAGATTTCCTAAAATCAATTAAGATTTTTTTTTTTTTTTTTGTAAGTCGCGAAACACCTGACTAATTTCCTTTTGTTTTCAAGTTCAAAACTGTGATCAAGTGTAAGCAATAAAAGAATTAACTTAAACTCTTTATTTTTTAAATGTTCTTTATGCACTGTATTTACTGTTGTATTTATTATTATTATGATTATTATTATTAAGAAGTTTATTAAAGAAGGAATATACAATGATCTATATACTGGACTTCCAAAGGTATAAAATTAATAACACAATGAAACTTAATATATTTGTAGATTACAATAAAATAAGCATCAAAGTGAAAGAGAGAAAAATTAAAGGAAGGAGAATGTGATTTTTTTTGTTTTGTTTTGTTTTGTCGATTTTGTTCTCTGTTAGTTTGTAGCTACTCCGCAAGATAGCATTAGAGCAGTTTCTGTTCTGAATCTTTTACGTTGGTGTAGCCATCTGGTGGCAATTGTGAAAACCTTTTCTCTGTAAGCTTTATGCAAGTTCATTCACAATTTTCTTACGAGTTCTGCGAAGCGTTATATTAGAACACATTACAAGAGTCGTCAGGAGATTTAATTTACTAATTCTTTTTATCAATAACTTCGAAACAAATGGCACATTTTGAATACAGTGTCCAAGAAAATGTGCTCAATTTTTCTAATTTATTTTCAATATATCGTTGAGTGATAAATGGATAATTTAGAGTTTAGCATCCCGTTCAGCACTGAGGCTTTATGACAGATGGACCTACAGCTTAACATGGGAGCCAAACCACATGAGCTCCCACAAGGAATAGAACTTACGTCTCACGTATTTTGTAGAATGAATACGTAGGGCCAGTTACGTACTTTTGACGTTCACCATTGATCAGGCTTTCTTCCAGAAATTTGTGTCTAGGAAGTAAAATCAAAATCTGACCGCCTGCACTGGCATACCTTGGATAAGTGAGACATGTAAATGTATTTTTTAAAAAGAAAAAGTTTTACGTTCGGTTACGGCCATCCATACACTTCCTGGTCCCTCCTGTTGCCAGCTCCGTTTTACTTTTTTTTCTTAAATGAAAATAGTCAACTCAAAAGTTGTCAAATGTCTGTATCCCTGTGTCAATAGACTAGCCTTGATTCTTCTAACCTAAGGGTTTTAGAACCTGGCTAAATTCATGTGCATTTTTCGAAAAATAATCTAATATTTAATTTCATCTCTAGAACAGTTCTGATTATTATGATGCTGTTGGGAATTTCAAACTTGAAAAAAAGACAATTGACATTTTATTTTACGTGATCATGTCCCTTTATGGGCGACCTTGTTTCGAAGGGAGGCTAACTTTAGCATGTTTGGAAGAAACATTGCTATAGATATTGAATGATAAATTAAATGAAATGAAATGTTTGAGTTTTACGTCCCATGGTTATGCCGGCTAGGCTAAAGGAGACGATGATGATGAGAAATGAATGAAATGGCGGAATGAATAAAGTGGGAGGAAACGGGAGAACCCGAGGAAACCCAGGTACACGGTGTTTGTCCACCACAAAGTTCACTTGGCGCGAGCGAGATCGAACCAGGGACCCCATGGACCAGAGGTGAACGCTTTACTACTGCGGCCTCATATGTTTGAGAGATGTGATAACTGATAAAGATAATAAAATCATCTATTGCAAAAACTGTAGGGAGAAGCTGATGAAGGGGCGGCCCACAGAAACCCAATGAAGCAAAAATATGTCCTGCTAATTCCACATATTTTTTCCTTAGTTCCATAGGGTCAGAAACATCAAAAGACGCAATAAGTTTTCAACGTTTTTAAACATAGCTCGAAGTTCTGGTTCCACTTCTCGTAGTACAGTAATTTGCAAGTATGACTGACACAAGACACACCAGTCTTCTGCAGAAACATTTGCATCTCAAGAGAAAATTATGCTGCATCCATTTCTGAATAATTTTCAAGCATGTCAACTTGTTTGACCACACCTGATAACAGCAAGGACACAGTAAATCCGACTGAGTAAATGTTTATTCTAGGCCTTTCAGAGCAACATCAACGATGGCATAAAATTTTCCCCTATAACACGCATTGACATCTTCAGGATCCCAATCTTCTACCTGTCCTGTGTACTTCCTTGGTACTCTCTTCATTCTTGGCAATGAAAAGGGGTTCAAATTATATTTTTCTACCTTCTCACTAGCTTCTTGCATTATCTTGTCAAAACTTTCTTCGTTGTGTAGGTTCTGAATATTTCCTGAAACAATTTCAACACTTTTAATCAAGCCTGTTACAGTTTATTTGCAACTTTGAAATGATGACTTCAGAAGTTTGAGTATGCCAATTATTTTCTGTCCAAGCAATAAACCCAACAGTGTTATGCCAGTTTCAAAATGGAATAGAAAACCTGGATCTGTTGTAAGCTGTTTTTCGGTTTCAGAAATACTATGCAGAGTTTCTAGTATAACATCATATTTATCTAGAATTTCTCGAATCTGGTCACCTCTGTATAACCATCTTGTAGGACAAAGTGGTTTTATTCTAGTGACATTGCCTATTGGATCTTCAGATTAGATTCAAGTACAGCAACAAAATTTCCTCGTGCTATAAGTGATTGAGAAAAAAAAGACACCTAACTCATGAACCCATTGCATTGCATTCATGAGTTTCCAAATATTATCCTGAAGAACTATTACTCGAAGGAGGGTAAAAATATTAGGCATACATTAACATAATGTTGTAATCCAATGGTTCTTAATCTTCTTTTAGTAACGGTCCCCATTGGAGCTTTGAAACTCCTTCCAAGAAATATGGACTTCAATATAAGTTTTCGTATACTGTATTTTACAGAAACTTGATCTATCGTACATAATAAATTACTACTGTGTCATCTAGTACTAATAATTCTCAACCAAGACTGTAACCTAGCCCAACCTCTGTATTATCTTCGATTCAATTTATTACCTTTGATCTTACCTTCACAGACACCCCGAGACATATCAAGAACTCGGTTATAATTGTTTCATAGTCTGAATATTATATTCCAAATAAATATAATTATTATTATTTATATGCTACTATGTCGTTAGTAAATAAATTAAATTAGAATAAAATATTGAATATTTCGTACGAAAATATTGGGGGGATTCGTCCCCCCGCCAGAGACACCCATGGTGATCTTAATAGTGGAAGGTATGCAGGATATAATATGATATCAATAGTTTATTCGTAAGGTTTGTTGAGGGGTACAGCGGCTCTGTGCTAGAACGCTTACCTCTAGTGCGTGAGGTCCCTGGTTCGATTCCTGACCAAGTAAGTGTTCACAAGATCATGTCCGTGGGCCTTCTCGGGTACTCCCGTTTCCTCCCATATTCTCATTCCACCGATTCTTATCATTCATTCACTTGCCGTAATCATCCGTCTCCCTTAGTCCACAGGACATAATCGTGGGATGTCAAACTGACAGATTTAATTTCATTTCATTTCGTAAGGTTTGTTCTCCGCAGACACCTTGCTGCTGCTTTGCTATACTTAAAGCCATGTCAATACAGATATATTAGGAAGACAGCTGCTAGATAATTTACGGAATTTCTTTTCCAGAATTTTATAAAACAACGTTATCAGAAGGTTTATATAAAAGTCTGTATACTATAAAATGTTAATTGTGAAAATGATTAGGAAAGATGTAAGAATAAAATATCTAGCCTCTGAATCCTTTTAGTGGCATTTAAAATATCTAAATGTTTGGGGAGTCTGTGCATTGATAACTTTACGGTGGCTTAAAAAAGTGCCAATGATGGCACATCTTTCTCATTGCATTTTTATGTTGCGATCAGAAATAAAAATACTTTCGAGCAAAATCAATTACTATTGACAATGAACGACATACTTTTTAGCTGCACTCTTTTTTCGGTTTACTCGAAAACTACACATGAGAATTTACCAACAAGCACGTTATTTTCGTCAATTTTTTTGTGATCTATCGACTGATATATATTACACGTCTTCTCTGTGGACAGTATTTTAGTTAAACAGAAATTAAAAGTTAAGAATTAAGTACAATTTTAGACTATATCTCATTAACCGTATTGTGTATTGTCATCGAGTTATAGATATATCACATTGACTTGACACTTAGTCGTCTGTTCAAAGCGCTGTTATCGGCTGAAGGAATTCCACTCCCTTTCGCTAAGGCTCTCTCGCTTAGTAACAGCTGAATCCTTATTGGATCAACGCGTAAGTGTGTCGTGGTTGTGAGCTGTAGTTCGCATTTTTGCCACGGCTCAAGACATTTTAGCAGCACTATAGTATCATAATGAAGAGTTTGATGAGAGTATGAGAATAAGTTTTACCTTACTAAGTGGCATGGTTCTCTGACATCTATATTTAGGTTTACAAAACTACACATGAGGTTTTACACTGACGCATATAATTTTGTTCAGCTCAATAACTTCTATTGATTTGTGTATATACCTCATCATTGGACATTTTTTTCGTTCAACACTAATCTATACAGGGTGTTTCAAAACAACACCGACAAAATTTGGGAGGTGATTCCTGACACGAAGATAAGACACAAAGTATAGACCATCCTGGGTGCACAAATGCTTCCTTTCGGAGTTATAGGCTGCCGAAAACATGAAAAAAAGAAATGAACTTTAAAGGTCCATAGCTCCAAAACGATGGGATCTATCGTAGTCGGGTCAAGGTGCCCACTTTACGAAAGATGTGCCCACTAAGTTTATGGTGCTGGTAGTGTTGCCCACGAAACGAGATTTGGGGCTGTCTCGTCTTTAGAGGTCTGCACAGGCGGGAATTTTTAGCCCGGGCCCGGCCCGCCCCCCCGTGAATTTATAATGTGAGGCCCGATCCGAGTCCGAAATATGTTTTAGTATTTAGGCCCGAGCGCGGCCCGAGCTCGTATGGTAATCAAATGAACCCGAAATAAGCCCGAATTCCAGAAACTAGATAATTAAAGCATAATTGTGTTTTTATTTACAGAATTTGAGTTTTAATTTTTCAATTTTGCCTTGAAAGTTTTCCAGAATGAACGGTCCAATAAATATCGTTGAACAGTCTATTTACAAAGTTAGACCCGAAGTGATACATGCTTTGTAGACCCGAGACCTTGCAGACCTCTATTCGTCTTGTCTCGTGGGCAAGATTAGCTACTAGTAGCACTTTTCTTGAATGCAGTAGCTCTTCTGTGTTTAACGATTATTTTTTTAAGAGAAGGATTTTTTAACACTGATAATTACACTGAGAAAAATAAGCGAACCCTAGTGAAGGTTAATGGACAATTTGGCTGCTAGAACCAGTTAATAATTTGCAACAACCCTTCTGAGACAAAAAAAAAAAAAAAAAAAAAAAAACCCGATGTCACAGTTAATCAATCGAAAAAAGTTACTGGAAAATGCGTATATACAATTCAGTGTTTGGTTGTTATTAACCTATCAAGAGGTTGGAAGAAGGTAACCAGTTCAAGAAAGTTAATTTAATTTACAACACTTTGTTGTTATCAACCGATTTTCACACAAGGTAAATTTAACCCTCTAGAACTTGTTTACTAATAACACTGCATTACTAGAAGCACAAACAGCAATATCGCGATTTGCAATTTTAAGAACGAAAAGTTTTAACAATTGTGAATACATCTGGAGGAATAGGAAAACAGTTATTAAAATATGTATTCTACATGAATTAATAGAGTAATGTGAAGGGAAGTTTATTTACATAAGTTTATGCATTTTCTGACATTTAAATGAAAATAACTTTGAGAAACCTCTTTTTAGTACAAATAATCACACTAGATGGTAGTACTACTAACCGTACAACTGCTGTCAAATAATTCGTACACTAGTAACAATTATTTCGTGATATTTACAGGAAACTTAATACGTTGTACGTAGTTTTACAGTACAAATACCAAAAACCTTTTTGCAGCTTTGTCTATAGGAAAGAGTAACACCCAAGCAAATTCTCACTGTTAGTTTCTGGATACTTCTGATATGGGCGGCTTACAAAGGTATTACATAAGTACAACTTACAACGATATGTTGTATAGGGTTGTACTAGGGTTGTACTGTTGTACTATTATTTACCTGTACCAGTATTAGAAAGGCGATCAGAGGTGCGACAACGGAGCATATTTTGTAAAGAAGAAGAAAAAATTGTATTGTAAAGATTAGTAGTGCTCCTTAGTTACTGAAATTAAAAATATAAATAAGAGAGGTTGTTAAGTAAAAGATTAGTAAGTTCTCTGAAGAATTGATATCCAAGAAGTTAATGGTTTGTAATAGGAATATTAAACGAAGGTATAAATAAAATAATATTTACGTTCTAATGTTCTGTTATAGATATTGGGGCTCAAGCATTTATTTATTAAGAACCAGTAGCAGTTACATAATTAAATGGTGCCTTCATACCGGGAGTTTGTGTATCGTTCTGAAGTAGAGTAACAACGAGCACAATTGAGCCCAATATTTATGTCACTATACTAAGAAGTGGTAAACGAATAAACCGAGGTATGTCGGAAACTGAAGAAATCCAAGACCGACCTATGCAAAGTGGTAGTCATGCTCCTGATACCGTGACAGATCTTTTAAAGCAGATATCATGCCAAATGAACCAACTTCAACAAAAAATGGTTACTCAACAACAGTTTGAGGAATCTCAGAAAGTAACCCATCAGCAATTGCAGGAATTTCAGAATGTAACCCGTCAGCAATTGGAGGAATTCCAACAAAAAATGGTTACTCAACAGCAGTTTGAGGTATCTCAGAATGTAACCCATCAGCAATTGGAAGAATTCCAACAAAAAATAGTTACTCAACAGCAGTTTGAGGAATTTCAGAATGTAACCCATCAACAATTGGAGGACTCCTTAAAGCAATTGCAACATAAAAGTGAGGAACAACTGCAAGATAAAATGGATCAATTACAATGTAAAATAGAAGGTCAATTGGAGGAACAGATTTCCACGAGAGTTAAGCAGTACGACCAAAGAATAGAACGAGTATCCCAAAATTACACTGAGATGCAGGATGTGGTTAAAGCTATGGAATCGGTAATTAACGAACACGCCTTCCACATCCGAGAAATTCGAGAGGATATGAATTGTTTGCAAGAGTGGTACCATTCTACTAAGGCAGAGCACGATGGTGGACATAGACATCAGTCCCGCAATGGGCATAGAAATCAGGCTGCATATAATGGATTAGAACCAGTAATCTCTCATGACGGTGGGTATAGAAATCAGTCTCCTTTTAAGGAACCAGAACCAGTAACATCTCATCGAGTTATGGAGGATAGTGAGTCTTCGGGATATAGTGAAGGAAGTACTGATGTTGGAAGAAGAAAGAAATATTCATCCTGTAGGAAGTCAAAATGTTACGGTAAATATTCAAAATCACATAATAATGACAAACCTTTGCGATTTAGCGAGGTAAAATCATTGACCAAATTTAGCGGTGGACCTGATGATATTCCTGCACGGGTATTTATCGAGAAGTTCGAGGACGAATGCGACTTGATAGGAATCAAAGAATCAAAATTCTTGAAGATACTTCCACACGTCCTACAACCTCCATGCTTAACGTGGTTCAAAGCCATTCGAGAAAACCTACAAGCTTATTCAGATTTTAAAGCTGCCCTTCTGTCTAATTATGAAAACGACTTTATGCTTGCTAATAGGGATGCTTTATTACGTACCAAAGTTTTCGATCCACGAAGCCACAAAAATGTTACGGAATTTGTAGTATCGACATACAACGAATTAAAAGCTCTAAATCCTAAACATCCCGAATCGCGCATAATTGCTTCGATTCGCATCCTATTGCCGTTCAGATTGCAACAAATGTTAATGTCTGCACAGTGTGTCAATTTCAGTCATATGGTCATGTTAGTGCAGAACTTCGAGAGTCAATATTTGATGCAGAAAAACAATAAAAATCCCAGCAGAGGTCAGGGTAATGTTAGCCGCAATCCTATTAATTATGCTCATATTCGCAATATAAGTGTACAGAATGGAAATAGCTCCAACACACAAGGAAATGGCAATCGTCGTTTTAATGAACGAGCGTGTAATCTAAATAGTACCGGTAATTCAACTCAACCTAATGGAAGAAATAATAATAATAGGAATTTCAGAAATAATCACCGAAATTATAATCGAAGTAACAACAATTATCGTGATTATGCACAAAATCGATTCATAGGTGGTAGCAATTATAATAACAGAAATCCAAATCCTGTGTATACATACAATCGATCCGATTTTACTCAAGAATGCGGAATACAATGTTCCTTAATTGCGCCCTTTGAACGAATAACTTGAACCATTAAAAAGGCGTCCGACAGATGTGTTTTAGATCGACTTCGCTTATGTCTATGGTTAATGTGTTCTTTATTCAGTTTATTATTTTGGCAACCTACCGAAAATACTAGAAAGATATGAATGGACTTAGTTAAAAATGTAGTTCCTCCTGAGATCATAAGTAAAATTAATATAAATAATGTATAATAGAGGGAACTCAATCTCAAAAAGAGATAAACGTCGTATTTCATAATTATATAACTTATTTATTGTATTTTTCTTCATGTTATTTTATCTTCAACTATTTTTCTAGTGTAACAATTATTTTCTTCAATGTTAAAGTATGCTATATTGTTTTATTGTGTTCACAACACTATAATTACTCATTAAGCCCTTTATGCGTTCTATATGTATATTCACGTAGAATGTTTATTCCGTGTTTACATCTGGATCAATTCTATTAGAGAACATATTTATATTTAATACAGTGCAATTATATTTAACTTCATGAATTAAACTATGCACATTATGGTAGAAATATCCTAGTGAATCTAAAAATAATTGTGGACCGTATTATTATAGTTATTTTCTGTTGATGCACCTTGTTATTTATATTATAATGTAAGGCCAAAGAATATGCTTAATTATGTGATTAATTTATGATACTGATGTAAAATGTAATTCTATGTATATACAAGGGCTGATCAAAATGTGTATTCTTGTACGGTCCAGGATTCTTTTCATTTATTGTTAATAAATAAACGAAATTCATGTTCGTGGCGCCAGATACAACGATATGTTGTATAGGGTTGTACTAGGGTTGTACTGTTGTACTATTATTTACCTGTACCAGTATTAGAAAGGCGATCAGAGGTGCGACAACGGAGCATATTTTGTAAAGAAGAAGAAAAAATTGTATTGTAAAGATTAGTAGTGCTCATTGTAAAGATTAGTAGTGCTCCTTAGTTACTGAAATTAAAAATATAAATAAGAGAGGTTGTTAAGTAAAAGATTAGTAAGTTCTCTGAAGAATTGATATCCAAGAAGTTAATGGTTTGTAATAGGAATATTAAACGAAGGTATAAATAAAATAATATTTACGTTCTAATGTTCTGTTATAGATATTGGGGCTCAAGTAATATTTATTAAGAACCAGTAGCAGTTACAAACTGAACAATAAACTTAGGCAGTTGTTATCTATTTTAATATAACACTTTTGATCAGAGATGCAATTGAAAAAATAATACAAATTATTGTAACTACTTAAAAATACGTTATGTTAATCAAAATACGCGGTTAGAAAGTTCATGGAACCTCTTCATTAACCGAGTACTCAGTTCTTCTCACATCCTAGCTAGGTTACCAATTACAGGCTATGATTGGTAATGGTAACTGCGTGATCTGTTAGCGTACCCCTGTGAATTATTACACTGTAACCTAGCAATATTAGCCTGTAACACAGGTTGCGATCACCTTCTCTCGTTAACCTTTTTCGCTTGGTTGCCGGGACACACGACTTTGTTGTTCATATATTGACAAACTAACTTGGTTACTGTCCACCTTTTTCTTGTTTACTATTAACCTAACCTTTCTTTTTTTTTGAGTGTAACCTATATTTTTTTCTCTAGAGTATTTAAACAAGATAGTTTGTTATATATATTAAATATTATTTCTTCTTATTATTATTTTCAGATCGAGGAGTACTTCCGACATTTACATCCTGGTAAGGTTCCTCTGCTGGGTTCATCGGGGGAGAAATATCGTGATAAGCAGCTGATGCTTCAGCTACCAAAACAAGACTTAGCCCTTGCCTATTGCAAACACGTCGAATCGCAGCACCATGCTTCCTACGAAGATTTCATTAATGCCCGCAACGAGATTGCCCTCGACATTGCCTACGTCAAGGACAATGCCACTTATACAGCGGTAAGTATTTCTATTATCATACGTTAGGAACTAGGCATATATCAGGATGTGTGTACGGGTTCTGCCACTCCCCGATTTAGGATCTCGAGCAATCGTTCGCACAGAAGTAATTAGCAGGCCTCGGAAATTTGGTGATCCACCAAATCAGAATCTTGTAGGAGGGTTTCTGAAACAATGTTTTCAAGTCAGTACACCTTTTGGGACTCCAAACTTGAAATCTATGACCACCAAATTCCACCAAAAAGAACCTTCTCCACCCAATCACGAAATTGTTTCAAAATTGTGAGTTTTCATTTGTTGTCCGTACATATTGTTCCGATGTGGGTCTCAATCTTTCCCCTAGTATTAACGTTAATTCATTGCGTTCTTACATTATCTACAACGATGCACATAATTTTGTTTAAATATATAACAACATAGTGCATCTTTCATTTTAAGCACATGTATATGATCCGTGATGAAAATACAGATATAACTAAGCCTCTGAATAACGAACACCGATGGGATATGGGTATTTTCCCGTAAATGAGAAACGTTCGTCACAGAGAGGTTATACACACATTTAAAAAGTATTAATCACAACTCATGTGATAACTGTACGCAGTATACAGTAAATATGAGCACATTTGTTCTAAATGTAAATATATGTATATAAGCTAATATCAAAATATTGTGTTCAGTGTCCCAATTATTGAGAGAATTTTCTGAAGAGAGGAAAGGGAGAAGAAGTTCTCGTTGAAATTTTATCATACAATTAGTTACGTTTGTTGTTTTACTTTTGAAGATTCAATTCCCAAGGAAAACAGGAGTGAATTTGACAAGATAGGATAGAGGCTCCATATAAAACTCTCGCCCATCCGATTAGTTTTCCGATTGTACTCCTTGAAAGTTTTCTAAAATTTCCGCCAGAATTGTGGATAGGAGGGAGAAGAATGCAGTTCAGGTTGCAGCTGTTGTGTGTGGTGGTTCACTAGTAGATCATTGACTTAAGACAAAGACATTTTGTGGGAGAAAAGCTTTTTCGTCTACCGTACTGTATCATAGATTTATTTTCAAATTACAAAAAGTATTTTCTGTGCTAATACACTTTTAAGTAATTCTTTTTATGAAGAGATTACTGAAACGTTGTAAGAAAAAGAAGACTGTCCTTGGTCCTTATTCCGTACTAGGCTTCGCAAATATTGCAGAACATGACGCAATGCAAAACATGCAAAAATCAGTTGTAACTTTTATGCCTATTTTTGCAAAACTAAAACGCAGAGTTTGAGTTACGTTGAGGCAAACCGTTATGCAATAAGGCTCCATGTCCGCAAAAGGTTCTGACCCGAAATAATACAGATATTTTTGACGGCAGAAAAAAATTTCCGTGTGATAAGGGTGCCTACGGATATTGAGGGACGGCCGTTGAGGGACTTCCATTATATTTGTAATGTTTTATCGACTTCCTGAATATTGTGTGTAATTTCGTTTTAAATTAAGATCAGCTAACATTGTTTTTGCAGAGAGAGAAAAGGATGCAAATGTGTTTTGTTGTATGTTAAGAACTTTATGCTAAGGTAGGTGTAAAGTCTCGATTATCGCCAACAAATAGCAGTACATTTTCCCTGTCTTTCCGCACTATTTTGTATGGAGTGAAAATATTCAAAATATTTCAATCAAATTCAAGAGATCTCTATTCAGTATTTACCCTCCAAAATTGAATTATTAATCAGGTAATAATTCGTGCAATCTTTGTTTTATTTTATTGGGATCATACAAGTATAAGATTATAATGTTCGAACGTTCGTCAGTTGCTTAACACAACTCTTGAACGATAGCGAATTTATGAATTGTGTATTTTGCAGTTGATAACTAAGCACAGTTACCACGGTCGAGTTCGTTTATGGATTCAATTCGTTAAAATATTCACGGGTAACAGTAAATTTAATAGTGCTATCCATACCTCATATTCCATACATAGAATGCTGACCGCTTCAACTACCATCATAGATGATACGTACTTCGTTTATAAATAAGTAGTTTCTCATGACCTTCTTTACTGTCGTAAGCACAGTTTATTCATTGTTGAGAACATTTACTTTCACTCTGTAGAAACATGCTTTCAATAATAATAACTCTCTTCACAAATAAAAATAACAAAATATCCAAAATCTGCAGTTTATTCATTGTTGAGAACATTTATTTTCATTCTTTCGAAACATGCTTTCAATAATAAAATTGTTCACAAACAAAATATCAAAAATCTGCACAAATTATTCCCTGATTAATAATTCAATTTGTTTCTGGACAAAGATTAAATATTAATCTCTAATTTTATTGAATTATTTCGAAGATTTTCACTCCATACAAAATACATTGGAAAGATAGGTAAAACGTGCTGCCATCTATTGGTTAATAGCGCCTATTAAACTGAAAGTAATTTAAATAGTACACCGTCCGTGATTTTATGTTAAATCTGCTAATATGTATATTTTCAAAAGTTACTTCTACATATAGTTTATTTATTTTTTTAATTGTAGGAGTGTCCGCAGTGCCATAGAATGATATCCCCCGGAGAAGTGGGAGTAGTGGCCCCTAAATTCGGGGATCGTGTAATGTGGCATCCAGCGTGCTTCATTTGTTCCACATGTGAAGAACTTTTAGTTGATTTGACCTACTGCGTACATGATGACCAACTATACTGTGAAAGGCACTACGCCGAGCAGTTGAAGCCTCGCTGCGCCGCCTGCGATGAGGTGAGTACATGTTCCATTGGTTTATTGCTGATAATTATTTTTATATAGTGTACAGTATTTCTTTCTGTTCAAATTTGCCATTCCTTGGTTAACGGATCATTTAACAGCAGTTAAAGTGTACCAAATGTATTGTAATTTCTACAGATATCTCTGAATGAAGTGGGTAGACAAATGTCTTAGGAATGTCCTTTTTTTAAATACCATGGATATTGGAACAAAAGATATCCCATGATATATATATATATATATATATATATATATATATATATATATATATATATATATATATATATATATATATATATATACTGTTGTTCCTGAAAATTGCAACACGAAGGAATACACATGTGGATGTGGAGTGGAAGCTCCCACCCCAAGGTTTTGGAGCAGTCTCCCAAATTTACCATTGTTACCTCCAAAATTTACTGTTGTGTCCCCCCAAAATTCATCATACTCTCCCCAAATTAAGCCATCTTCCCCCAACTATCCTTTCTCACTCTAGATTTACCACTCTCAGTTTGATTGTATCATCTTTAATAATAATATTATAGTCTTTCCAAATTACCTCATGGGCGCAATCTGTACCCTAAAACCCACTTCTGGGCACCTCTGTCACAGATTCGTTATATAATGACTATTCAGAATTGATAATAATTCCTAAATTGTACTACACATCTAGCCTTAATAAATTCATATGCAGCGATCAGGGCTTCTATACATAATGACATCGAAACAAGCAGATGTTGGATATGTTCTTACGCAGTTGTGTGTAGCTGTCACACTGTTTGTGTGCGAGTCCACAAGACATCGGCACTTCTCCGCTGGAGGACTGTGATCAATAAGGTAAAAGATATTCCATATATGTTCTATTGGCTATATATCAAGCGACCATGCAGGTCTGGCAAACAGCGGTATCCATCGCTCTTCGAAGAAGGCTTGTACTTTTCAGGGTAAATGTGGTCGAACATTGCCATGCTGAAATACGGCGTTAGAAGTGGCCTCGACATGTTGAACCTCCCAGATGTAATGGTGAGATTGCTCTCAATGCAGAGCAACCGAGACCGGGTGATATACTGTTTTTCAGTTTTTCGCTTATAAGAAATCCAACACCACCAGTCGTGCCATATTCTGATTCTTTGTAATAGGAAAAGTGAACGTACTTCGTGTCAGCTAGTTCCTATTCCTCCTTCTATCTCCTTTCCTTCTTATTTCGCTTAATCCGATGATGTCCCAGTTGATCTTTTTCAGCTGTCTAGTTTACGACGACAGAAATTTTGCATTATACATAGTAATTGTCAGTTTTAAATAGCAACGTAGTGTGCAACATTAAGTATTCTTAGCACTCTTGTCTGCATGCAATTCTCAACGTTGCCTTGCCCAGTCAAATTCGATTTTCTTGACTTATCTGTCATGATTGGTGAAAGAAGTTTCTAGCTATTTGAAAAATATCATAATGCTGGCCAAGCTTGTTGGTGATGGCACTTCCTGTTCGCCCTCCTATCATTAGTTAAACCTGTGTGTTTCACCATGTAGGACTAATGGAAAATTCCAGTCTGCACAACTGGGAGGTAGGTAAAGATATTTGGTGGCAGATTCCGCCGGTTTTACATGTCTTCAACTGATTCTTAGCATCTTCTTCTTGTCAGATATCAGACATCCTTTTCAAGCTCTCATAACACGCCATTCAGAAGGAGTGCAAGAAATTAAGAAGGTTTAGTAACAGAAAATAATCACCTAAATAATATCATAGGGACTTCAAGTCCAGAATAGGACCAAAAAGAAAAAAAAAAGATAAACGTAAAACCAAAAATAAATTTGATATGGCGAACGAGACAAACGTACAAATTTTTCAATAGATCTTGCAGAAGCTAAAAAAGGTTTACGTTATGAATTCGCTCGAGGAAATGTTCCATAAACATGGATATGGCGAGACCGAAGTCGAAGGACAACTAAAAAGTGACCACATCATTTCAAACAGAACTTACATGATTGCAGACTAAAATATTCTGAACAGGTTCAACAGAGGAATTAACAAATATG
Organism: Thermobia domestica; assembly: GCF_964235325.1. Lineage (NCBI taxonomy): Eukaryota > Metazoa > Arthropoda > Insecta > Zygentoma > Lepismatidae > Thermobia > Thermobia domestica. The sequence continues at coordinate 153,642,226 of NC_137458.1, forward strand.
AAAGTTTGAAGAGCAACAAAATCGGTTTGAAAGTGGATATGGAAAAGATGAAAGTAAACGTTTCTATAAAGCAACTTTGCAAGCAAATTAAGGTAGTTTAGAGTTGGGGTGAGTTTTAGTGAGATTTTCTTAGAAACGTCTGAGGCGATTTTCTTAATATTTTATTAATAACTCCTTAATGTTGCTATTGCAGTCTTCCGCTTAACCCAATGATTAGCGCCAGTGCCTTCAGTAGTGTAGTCTCGGGTCAGGTTCCCCGTGCGAACTTAGATATTTTCTGGTTTTGATCTAGCGTCGTGTGTCAATTGGAGAGATACGTTAATTAAGAGAAAACGGTCCAATAAACCAGAAATAATTGTAATTCGGCACGAAGGGGCAGATCGCAGACCAATGATAAAGCAGGACAGCGCCAGTTCTTTTGATCACCGAAGACGCTGGAGTAAGAGCTAGTAGAAGTGTCCGTTTCTCTCATTGCAAGAATGTTCGATAAACATGATATGAGATTTGAACACTGTTGAGATTGCCATTTTTTTCCTCTTTAGAAGCGAACTTTTCGGAAACACTGAAATAGCGTTCACTCGTCTCTAATAATATTTTTATACTAAATTTCACATCTACAACTTGAGCAAATCTTAAAATTCTGCATTATACGACTAGAAAATCGGAATATTATACAAATTGGCCTCTTATCCTTTTAGAAGTGTATTCTTCTAAAACAGAAAATCTTTTTCACATATTTTAAATGAAGTACTTAAATGTTGAATTTTACAGGTCCAATCTAAGCGAGTTCTTACATTGTGCCTTTTCTGAATATACAATTGGAAATTTGAATATTATAAAAGTGTTCCCTGTACCCCTTTAGAAACAGAATTTTCATAAACACAAAAACATGTATTCCTTTCCTGTTAATTAAGTATGTATACCGAATTTCAGACCTGCAACCTAAATTAATCCCTGAAAGAATACTTTCTAAATGAAGAAACAGAAATTTGAATGTTGTAGACATTGTTCCCTTTTAGGAAACCAATTTTAGAAACCCGTGAAACCGTTCGCACTTGTTTTTAGTTAATATTTTATTTTTTAAATTTCATGTTTCTAACTTAAACGAAGGCTCACATTTGGTATTTTTTTGAATAAAGAATCAAAAATTTAAATATTATAGAAATTGCCTCTTTTCTTTTAGGAGTAGAATTTTCGAAAACTCAAAACATGAGTGCAGTTTTTAACAGGACTTTCTACGTCGAGTTCCATTCCCTAACTTCTGAAACTCGTAAGAGAATCTAGAGCAGCGTTTCTTAACCCGGGGTCACACCCTTAGGCGGATGCGAAGATAAGCGGAAGGGATAAATATAATTAGAATCTAATATTTATAAATATTATTTTGAATTTTGTTCTGATAGGCATGTTTTTTTTTTGTTTTTTTTGTACATTCTGTTAAGATCAACAAAAAATAGGCCATACTAAACATTTTTAACAGGTGCAGATTTGTTTAAAAATAAATTTCAATGAAAGAGGTACGATATGAAACTAATGAGAGAACTGCATATTGAAACACCAGAAAAATACAAATGCAACAAAACTTACATATTGAAATACAATTAAAATTCAAAGCTAATGATATACCTGAGAATGGTGTGATTTCGCTAGTGCGGCAATGTCCGGTTAAATCTTCGTGATGCACATTATCAAATCATTTTCAACTGATGGGGGATTTCTTGTCGTTGTTTTAGTGCTTACCATCGAAGTAGGGATGCACGCGAGACGAGACGAGACGAGAAATGGAAAAGTCTCGTCTCGTCTCGCAGCCTCAAATGTTGGTCTCGTCTTGCGTCTCGTCTCGTCTCGCAAATGTGAAGTCTCGTCTCGCATAAAATTTTAAGTCTCGTCTCGCGTCTCGCGCGAGACTTTCTCGCATGGTCTCGCAGTCTCGCATATATTCTGGGTCAAAATTTTGCAATGTGTTATTCTATGGGTGTTAATGAATGATGATGTGATATTCTATCCGAAGGCAGGTATTTGACCTAAAAGTCCATTAGCAAGGTGAATCCATGGTGATTTGCCATTGCTTTCCATGGGATGAATGTTCTAACATCCTAAGGAGACGGAACCTAGAGTTCATGGTATCCGAACTTGTATCCCCTCCGCACCAAATTAAAAGAAAAGTTGTGCTGGAATTTGATTGCTGGACCATTAATTTTCGTCAAATTAATAGCATAATTTACTGCAAAACCAGCATAAATTGTTGCTGGATCCAACATTGTTTTCCAGCTTAGAGGTCTCCAGCAATATTTTCCAGTATGCCATGCGGGCACATTTTTGCCCCGAAAAACAAGTCGCCAATGTAATTAGGATATAAAAAATATAACGTTTCCTTATATGTTTATCTGAACTCATTGAACCAAACCCGGATCCTCTTACTATATCTATATGTAAATTTCTTCGTCTTTATTTAGCCGGATTTCAGTCTTGTCTTTGCCTGCTTCTAGTCCGAGGAATGCTCTAACGTCACAATATCCAAAACGACACGGATTGTTCCCTTGGAATAGTTTTGAACTTTCTTTTCAGAAAGTTTAAACTCTCTAGCATTAAATTTGTGGAAGCAGCAGAGAAAATATAAAAATACGTTACTTGTGTAGGAGAACAGTGCTGCCATCTATTGCCGCCTATCTCCCTTTACACCAGCCACCAAGGAATAACATTACTTGTGTCAACGGACTTGTGGATAACATATACTAAAATACTAACCTAAATAACTGATATACAACATAATTATCCAGATCCTGGCTTTTTGGGCTATTTTTTAGACTTTCAGTCAAGCAGCTACTGCATCGTCACTATTTATCCTAGGATCATGGTTCATACCTCATTCTCTTCAGAATGGAGCTGGCTTTCAAATGGTATCACTTGCTTGCCTATACCATATACCAGGAGAGGGAAAAGTGATGTCAAAGGGAAAATTTTGAGGGATTTTTTTTTCAAATTTTGGGCCCCTCTGGAGCAGCCCTGTGTGAACGTAGAGATCTCAAAAAAATCTGATAAATAGTACTTGGTAGACTAAATGTGTGTACCATATTTCAAGTTTCTATCTTGAATAGTAAGGGCGGGAGAAATTTTATCAAGAATCCCCACAATGCCCCAAATTACCGCAAAACACCATGATCTCAGGGAAAAAAATTCCTGAGACATCCCTAATTACCCTAGGGTCATGTTTCGCCCATCATTCTCTTCAGAATAGAACTGCCTTTCAGACGGTATGACTCACGTGTCTCCATCATGTATGTAAGGCGTGAAAATCCCGAAGAAAGGGATTTTTTGGTCTAAATATCCTTTTTTTCAACTTTTGCCCCTCTGGACCCTCCTGTTTTAACACAGAAATCGAAAAAAATCTGGTAAATACTACTCGGTGTACTGAATGTTTGTGCAGAATTTCAATCTTCTCCGTGCAAAAATAAGCCCGCAAAAAATATACCGACCATGTCCCATTTTTCCCTATACAGAAGTATATTTTGATAAAAATTCCTTGAGACATCCCTAATTACCCTAGGATAATAATTCGACCGTCATTCTCTTCAGAATGGAACTGCCTTTCAGACGGTATGACTCACGTGTCTCCATCATGTATGTGAGGAGAGAAAATCCCGAAAAACGGGATTTTGGGGTCTAAATATCCCTTTTTTTCAACTATTTTCCCCTCTGGATCCCCTCTGTTTTAACGCAGAGATCTGAAAAACATCTTATAAATACTACTAGGTGGGCTGAATGTTTATGCACAATTTCAATCTTCTAGGTGCAAAAGTAAGCCCGCCAAAAAAAAAATATATACCGACCATGTCCCATTTTCCCCTAAAAATTCTCTGAGACATCCCTAATTACCCTAGGATAATAATCCGACCGTCATTCTCTTCAGAATGGAACTGCCTTTCAGACGGTATGACTCACGTGTCTCCATCATGTATGTGAGGCGGGAAAATCCCGAAAAACGGGATTTTTGGGGTAATAATATCCCTTTTTTCAACCCTTTGCCCCTCTGGATTCCCCCTGTTTTAACGCAGAAATCGGAAAAAAATCTGGTAAATACAACTCGGTGGACTGAATGTTTGTGCAAAATTTCAATCTTCTACGTGAAAAAATAAGCCCGCCAAAAAATAATGAACATAGGCTTAATAAGGGAAAGTATATATTTTTAAAATTATGACGTCATCACCTCCTATTTCTGGAGGCAGGAAGGTGTGAAACCATACGTAAGGTCTTCTACAATGCCTCTGGACTTGAAAAACAAAACAAAAAAAAAAAAAAAAAAAACCGGACGAATAAGCTCAAATAGAAGAGTTATAACGCAATGTACCATGAAACACCCGTATGGTACAAATTATATCATAGGATCCCCAAAATGCTAATAACAATTATATCAATGGCTCGCAACCGGAGTGCCGCGGGGAATAGTGATAATTAATTTTCAACACTTTAGACACTGTCAAGTATGCTATGCACTTACCTTAGTTTCCTTCTTCTGAGGGAAATATATTGTTATATCCTCCTTCCTGTAGCTACTCTTCTGATCTTTGTCGCTATCGGGGTAGAGAATCGTGTACTCTTTCTTGTGAATATTTTGCAAGTGTTTCTTCAGCCCCGTTATATTACGAGAATGCATTTTCAATTCTACCTTCTTAGGCTTACATAATTTACAAATAGCCAACTCAGCATTCGTCGCAATTTCAAAGTAATCCTGGAACTTACTTTTACGCCCTGCTGTTTTGGGTGATTCAAGACTCGAACTTGCAGAAACAGTACCTGAATCCGTTTCACTTTCAACTGGGTCCCCATTTGGCTCTTCTAAAATATCGTCGCCACTATCAACATTTACACGTTTTGGTCGTTTCCTTGAAGGGTGATTTTCCATTATAAAGATGTTTTATACCACCAAAAGCGCTTGTAGATAACAAAAGAACTCCTCACAACACAATACGACCCAATTCTTTTGATTCATTCGCGCTTGTAGCAATGTTGCATTATCGCATTTTATCAACTTTCGCTTTCAACTTATATGGTGCTGCAGAAAATAAAATGACTGACATATATTGGGCCATTCCTACCATCTCCCACCAAACCTATAGGGCCATCCTACCAAACCAGTATTTGAATTAAACTTCAGAACTAGAAGGGGATGTTTTTGATAAATATATAGAAAGAAAATACTTATTCCATGTAAAAATATCATGTTGTTTCTGCGAGCCGGACCGGGGATAAACTTTAACGAGAGGGAATTTCCCCGCCATCCCCCAACATTAATCGTTAGCAGTAATGTGAAAAAGCGAGAAACAACAGAAATATCACATTTCGCAGCAATAGGGAGTCTTATTGGCTTTTCAGACCAAAAACAGTTGTTCATGTATTCGTGCGCGCCTGCGTGTATGTGTTTGTGTCGCAAAATAAAGTCCTAAATCGATGCTGTAATAAATTTCCAATTTACAAAGCTTTTCTTTTTTAATGATGTTTAGAAACTAAAGAAGGCTTTAATTCTGAAAATCAACCTTGAATAATAATAAATCTCATAAAATGTCTATTGCCCCAATCACTTTTTTGTTCCTGGAGACATTAACGCTCAACTTAGAAAACTCAATAAATGTAAAATCACTAAATATACAATTAAATGTAATTTATAAATGTTGCGAGACTGCGAGAAGTCTCGCGAGACTTCTCGTGCGAGACTTAACCGAGTCTCGTCTCGCGTCTCGTCTCGCATGGTTTAGTCTCGTCTCGCGTCTCGCATAAAATTTTCAGTCTCGTCTCGCATCTCGTCTCGCAAATGCGAGACGAGACGCGAGACGAGACAAGACTTCTCGCGTCTCGCGTGCATCCCTACATGGAAGAAAAAACACTTTCGCACAGGTTCCAGAAAACCAGTTGCAAGGACTTACCGGTTTTAATCGATTCACTTTTAGGGAAATCCACTAACCTATATATAAGAAATTGATTCTACTATTATAGAAATAGATGGATATCGCGAGATCTCCGCAATAGGTATATTAAAATCCCACACAAGCTTATTACATGAGGGTTGCTGACAAGAGGATGTGATAAAATGGGGGTCGTGATAGGAATTAGGTTCAGAACCATTGCTCTAGAACAGTGCTATTCAACCGGGGGTACGCGTTCCACTGGGGGTACGCGAAGGTGTTTCTCGGGGTATGTAAATTGAATGATCATAGTTGAAGAAAACTTTGAAATTTCCCATGTTAGTTTTTTTTTTTCAGATGTGCTGTTTAACCCCTTGTAAATAGTCTTTTCATTGGCACACTGATTGTCCTTTTGTTGAGTCTCTGCTTGTCCTCCTTTTTAATCAACAGAAGATGTGTATTAAGTTTAATAAGTTCATTTCGATTTTATTTCTTTTAAACAGCTTCAGGGATACACAATAGGGTGTCGAACTGTGTCTAGGGATACATGATTTAAAAAGGTTGAATAGCACTGCTCTAGAAGATTTTGAACTACTCTTTACGTCCCTCATTTTTGTCCCATTTATGGTAAAGGAATATTCTGTACAAAAATTGACGTTGTAACTGTTTCTTTCTTCCCCGTGTGTCTTTCTCGCAGGGAGTTAATAAAGAAGGATGTTTAGGACTGAGCAAGATGGAAGCAAATCATCAAAAATGTCGACCCCTCGTAAGCAAGAAAAGACAGAATAAAAGAATAAAAGTGTATAAGTGTATGGTTTGCTTCTCCCACAGCTTAGAGTACCTATCTTTGCCTATGCTTATGTGTATAACAACACAGCTGAGTGCTTGTTTATCTAAATGGTTCGATAGAGCCCTCCCTGCTCATCTAATGGTTAGCACATGTGCCTTTGGTGCAGGAGGTCCCGGGTTCGATTCCCCGTGGGAATAATGCATTATGGTGGTTCGGATTCCATCTTAAAACAATAGTTCTACGTCTCATATAGCTTCGGTTTTGAAAAGGAACGCTTCACTTCAAACAACAAACAATAATTCAATAGAGCATACTCATAAGTGACTTACCGGTATTTCTTTTATTAGCATGAGAAGCTAACGGCTAAAGAATATAGAGTTTGTACTGTTCTACTTCAATGCCATTTTCTTACGTGACACCGTCATTGTCTCTCTCTTTTTTTTTTTTTTCCCTCCCGAATAATTTTCAACCGTTATCATATCAACTTCTTACTGTGGGTAGTAGAATGCTTACTTCTGGGGCAGAATCATAGTTTGACCTGGGAGGAGAACTAAAATCAAAACTAAGGGCCCTATGCAGAGTCTTTTCAGCGTTTAGGAGTTTGACTAACGTGATGCTAACTTATATGTTTAGTAGATACACATTAATAAAGTTAACAACGATTTATTTCGGAAAAGGCCATCCCCAACTTTTCCGTAGGGTTGTCTTAACGTATTTGGAGAAATCAATATATATATGTAAGAGAAAATAGATCTCTTTTACCAAGATTTCTCTTAATATGTTTAAACAACCTGCGGGAAAGTCGAGGCTAGCTTTTTTTCTATATAAATCGTTGTTAATTTCACTAATGTGTTTCTGAATACGGAAGTTAGCATTATACGTTAGTCAAACTCCTAATACAACGCTGGAAACGACTCTGCATACGGACCTATAAGTCGTTTTTCATTTTTGTATAATTTCATTTCAAAAACATGAAGATGGGGATTTCCTTCTTGCGCTCTTCTCCAGATATGCAGCTAACAATAGCGTATAAACAACCGAAAAGGTGAAAGGCAAGGGCAACTGAAAAAGTTTCGTAGCGTTTACTGTGTAGGTGCATGATCACTTTAGAGCAGGTTGTTCGTGATTCAGATTTTGCTCGAAGTTCACGTATTGCTCGATAGATGGCAAGAGCGTACGACTGTTTGGCAGAGTTGTGACTTGAATCTAGATGAGTGCGCTAAATGTAAAGTTTGTTCTGGTAGTTTCTTTTAGGGCAATGATTAATAAGTATGCAGTAGTTTTAAATCTATTAATTAGTTTTATGTGGTTTATACATTTGTGATAATAATAAAAATAATTGCTTAGATACAGATAGTAAGTAGAAACGCAATATTATTAACGTTTAAGGGGTAAAAATAATCCAAAGATGAAACATGCCAATCGATAAAATTTATTGAGCTGAAAAAAATATAAATTAATGTTATTATTTTATTTAATTTATTGTAAGGCTGTGACATACAACTTACCTACATAAGTACCTATAATATATTATATCTACCCATATAAAATTGATAGAAGCCAGGCCAAGTAGCCTAAATTAATCCCTCATAAAATTACATTTGAAACTATAGTTTTACATTAGGCATTAATTTGTTTGCTTCGTCATAGATTTAAATTTTTTATAGTAGCAATAAAACATAATCAATCATTTTATATAGGTAGAAGAAATAATGTCCGTATTGTTATTGTAACAAATAAAATCGTTTTTTTTTTTAAAGAAAAAAGGTAGATAGAATATAATTACTTAAATGTTCAGACACCTATGCCCCCTCCAACCTACAATATGCCTCAGTACAAGCTGGACTCGTAGCTGCTCGAAGAGCGAAAGAAAAAAGGAATAAATATAGCAATCTACTCGATAACTATTGCTTTGTCGCAATAGCAATTGAGTCTAGCGGTTCTTGTGAAGAAGGAGGCCTCAAATTTATAAAAGAAATCGGCCACCGTCTATCAATTAAATCAGGAGATAATCGAGCAAAAAGTTTCCTGATTCAACGCATAAGCATAGCCATTCAACGTGGGAACGTGTCGGCTATAATGGGAACGTTACCCACTAGTAAAGAGCTAGAAGAAGTCTTTCTTCTGTAATTGCGAAGAAGGGAGGTTAGGAGTAAAAACAGACATCATTGGTGCATCAATTTATGTAGCAACTGAGCAAGGAGTATGGAGAGACAGCTCACAGTCAATAAATTTATATGAAAAAAAAAAACCCCGGCATGAATGCTGTACCGTACGTCAAGACAATGACATAACATGACAGGTTGGAGCCTTTGAAAGCAGAAGATTTAGTATTACCTGCCGAACGTCATGGGAACAAAGTACCGAAGAATAGATATTTACTGTTTCATTTGAAATTTTCATTATAACAGTTTTTTAATATATATACATGTATATATATTGAAGATATTATGTTTCTTTCCTCTATTGAACTTATTTGTACTGACATAAAACTAATTACTTAAATAGGTATTTAAGTGCGTAGGTTCGTAAAGTAATTGTTTTATTGTAAATTAAGTTAAATAAGTATTTTGTTTTATAATAAATTAAATTAAATAGGTACTTACTGAATTAGGATGGGTGAATTTGCCTACTTTTGTGCGTTTTTAATTTTTTTTCTGCTTTTTAGTGAATTTCCGTAAAAAAAAAGTTTTTATTGAGGATTTTGGTTTACCAAAACTGTCTGTGTGTTTGTCCGGGAAACACAAAAATCTCAATATATACTTGATGGACCACCATCGATTTTGCCCAGAATATAGAGGGTCAAATTTAGAAATCGAAGTTCGTTGATAGTGGTGATCCATCTAGTTGATCCCAAGATATAGGCAATAAAAAATAATTTCCCATGTATGCCTATAGGGCATAATTATAGATATCATCCTTGCTTGATAGACTACTCGCAGTACTTTTGAGATTAGCTGGTTAATATAATGCTCAGGATGCAAAATACTAATATATCCGTGGAGTACAACACTAAAACAAAACTAAACGACTTTCAATCAAACTTCTTCACGAAGTGTGACACTGTTACTTTTTTTTACTTCTACTTTTTTTGTTATCTCAGTAGTTTAGGTAGGAACTAACCTATCAACTCGGTCAACTACGAAATGTTTACAAATCATCCTACATATTGTGGTATTCTACGTGGACATATACATACTTATGGTACTGACATTGTCAGCCGTTGAGGAGTTTCATGGTTTACTTCTAAAGACTATCATCAGATACTGATGAAATTTGCGTAAGACCATTGCAGAAGTGTAATCTTTCAAATAAACAAATCGTTCTGCCCGGCGGTGGCTATTCGTGATGTACGGTTCTTTTCTAATCGCACCAAACACACAGCATAACCTTCCAGAGCTTTGCCACAGACTATGGATCTTCTCGCTTCAATTGTGATATTTTTTGCAGACTCTTGTTGTAGGTTATCCACTTTCCATCATTCGTGATCAACCGCTTCAGAAATAGCCTGAGTTCATTACGTTTCACCAGAGATTCACAGTTAGAAATTTGATCGGGTAATTTTTTTTTGAGTCAGATTTCCCCAACTTCAAATATCGAGCTGCTTTTCGTAGCCAGCTCTCTCTAAATGATTTAACCCTGTGCTTCCCAAAGTATGAATTTATGAAGAGAAAGAAAACAACACATTCTGAACGTTAATTGGCTAAACAGTTTTAGCACGAATGAAAATCCTGGAAATAATTTAAACTCCTGTCCCTAAATGCCTTGCAAAATTCATACTAAAAGATGGTTTCCTTCAAAATCCAGTAAACTGCACGGAGAAAAGAATTAAAACTGTGGTTTCACACTGAAACCACTGAGTCGGTGTTTACTGGTGGATGTCAGATCATTGACAATGTCATGAATGCTTACATGCTGATTTCGCTCGACTTTTGCCAGAATATAATTCTCTTTTGCTGTGATTGATCGCCTACTGCGAGGAGTATCTTGAACATCAAAGTTTCCAGAACGAAAATCCTATTTCGGATTCGGATGTTACTTTAGATAGCACATCTGGCCCATATACAGTACAGATCTGTCTTTACGATCTTTCGTAGCATTTGCACTTTTATCACAGTAAAATTGTAAAGTGTACCGTAGCTTCGCGGCAAGTTCACTTATCTTCACGGCGCAACACCTTATGCATAATTCTAAGCATTCCAACACGTTTCGCACATCTACTAGCTTCAACTTCCAGCTGTATTGTGACGTTAAGCCTGACATTCTGCGATTGATATACCCGGCTATTTGGGACACTAACGCCATCTCGTGCACAAAATGCTCGATACCTTTTAGACTGTGAGGAAAGTGAACCTCAGATAGAAATCCGCGTTATGACTCGAGACCCACTTGAAAGTAGTATAGTCCTTTCTCGATAGCTTCGGTTCTAAACAGGAACTTAAACTCGTAATAAGTCAGTCAGGATATTAAGTGTGAGAAAAGGCATGAGGGCATTGTAATTATATAAATTCAAATGAAAGATATAGTTTCAAAATTGAAATTCCGTGAGAGTTTAGTCATAGTAATCGTATTACAAGATGAATTCTATCCTCGCAATAAATAGGATCCCTTTTATGCCAAGTTGGCTGGGGTCCCACACCACATGTTTCTGTCACTATTATACTGTTTTCTTCTTTTTTTATTATTTGTGTGTTTATATATATATATATATATATATATAATAATGGGTTAAGCTTTTTTTTTTTCATTTTGTTGTGTAATTGTCATTAGCTTTGGAAGATCAAATATTTCTATGCGTTATAGTGAATCGGAATAACCTGCGAAATTTTGTAGGATTTCGTAATGCGCTGTTGCAATAAAGAACGAAACAGCACAATTTAAAGTAATCCACAGGGGTAATTGTAGTTTAATATTCATATACTCATCTATGTACAGGGTCGCATCACTGGTGTACAGGTTGAAGGGTGATGAAGAAGTTGGGACAATATTTTTGAGTTTGAGCTAGTTCCGGTTAGGAAGAAACCAGTTACATTTTAACCAGTGTTTTAAAAATATACTCATGAAAAACGTAAAACTATCATACTTATCAATATGTCAGTCGACAATTTTTGCCCCCTGACCGCAAAAAAGTAAAAACTCATTAACAACAAATAATAAAGAAACTAAGTCTGCCTGATGGATAACAATAAGAAATTATATATAAAGCACTGAGTTGATCACTATGGGACTGTATACCTACTTTTGGGCCACCCTGTACACACACACACACACACACACACACACACACATATATATATATATATATATATATATATATATATATATATATATATATTATGCGTAAATATTTGATTAAAAACAGATTTTGAATCCCTCCGGATTATGATAATTGATGTAACGAAAAATATCAAGAAAAGGAAAGGATCCAAAGAAATGTTCATCCTATGTTTGTCATACGCTTCGTAAACGGGAGATCCGGTGTTCGAATCCACAAAAGTAACATTTTGAGTATGTTTTTCCATGTTTTCTACTCGGTATAGTCAAGTGAATACTGGGATGGAACCCTTATATAAACGCACTTGTACACTAATTTGGGAGGTATTGTTTCTATCTCTTAGCGATGATATGTTTAGTGTAAAATAACATATTAGCTATGTCTGACGATTTGTTAGATGATAGAGAGACAATAGTGAATCTGTGTCTGATTAAGAAGATGTGACAGTATTTTTACTTATCAAAGTTTAGAATTAACTTGTCAAGGATTATTTTATTTATTTATGGATTTATTTCAATGGAAGTTAAGTAAAACAACTTTATTGGCATTAAACACATTTTTGTTTATTAAATTTAACTTGTTAGAAAATACAAAATGTTACAATTAACTATCGGCAAAAGATGAGCATTGAGTTGTTTTACACTATTACAGCGATTTATAAGTTGAGAAAATACTCAGGAAACGATTACATAAGTTTGGATTTTAACTAGAATTTACATACATTATATAATGTGGTACGAAACTTACATGATTTGATGTGATGCTTCTCTCACAAGTAATCTTTCAACGTAATATAATACGTAGATGACTGTTTCTATAAACACGAGTTCCTTCTAGCAACTAGGAACTAAATATTTACACCAATTATCGTATGAGACTGCGACACCTGAAGCTAAATCCTATAAACCTATTGTCAGTACATAATTCGTATTATTTTTTACTGGTGCGTACCCCGGTATCATATTGTTATTTTCATTAATATGAGTTACATCAGAACTTTATTTTTTTTCGGCTCTAAGATAGAGATATTAAAAATCAAGATTTTTTTTTTAAAAATGTGCTCATCAGTACCTATTTGAATATGTATTGTTTTTTAGTTTTAAAATATAAGTACTAAGTACATAACTCTTAGAAGTACTGTATATGTTTCATTGTTAGTATGATGTCACCACTAGGAAAAGAAAGCCTCAATTTATTTAATCTGATATACCTGGTATATATATATATATATATATATATATATATATATATATATATATATATAATATGTACAAAATTATAATTATAAATAAATAGTCTGTTGCAAAAGAATAAAGAAAACTATCAATCATTATTGGCACCGAAAGACATACTTGTGTATGTAGTGCCGTAAAAAATTAATTTTCTTCGATTTTCTCGAAAAGTGCGCATGAAAAATCAGTCAGGCATGCAGTTTCGTTCAACTCGATCTGATCTATCGATTGACATGTGTATCAACTTCGGGTATTATTTTACTTAAACAGAATAATAAAACTTTTCTTTTTAAAAGAAGTGTTAATCATAATTTTGGGCTATATAATTCATTAACAATACTACGTAATGTGATCTTCCAAATGTCATAATGAAGAGCTGGATATGAATATATTCTTAAATATCATCTTGCATATTGGTGGTGTGGTTCTCATATAACATGAATTTTCAGGTTTACAAATTAACTTTTTTTTTTTTTTTTTGTCGATTTTGTCGAAAACTGCACATGAGGTGTATTGTACACTCAAATTAAGTTTTCATGCTTGCGTTTCAGAGGTGAGTGTTCTATAGCCAGTTACGAGCTGTATTTGCTTCATGTAATCAGGGCGAATCCAGGGGGAACATGTCCCCCAGAAGAAGAAAATTTCTTATTTTGTATATAAATAAAACCCATTCCAGAGTTTGGAGCTCTTAAAAGTAACTCTAAGTAGCAGTATCCCACCGCCCACCCCCAGAAGTCCGTTCTGGACTCGCCCCTGCATGTAATATACTACTTCCGAAAAATGTAGTACTTAGTTCCAAAGTATGGTTTTACGTTTTTACACTTTTCATAATACAAAAGATTGCGGGGAATGAGAAGCTCTAAAATGTTGTACTGTACCAATCATATACTGTATAATATGTTCAATTCAGAAATGTTGAACACGATATAATACGCAATACCGGCTAAATAATTTAATCTGTGTTTAGACTGTTATAAACTATATTTTGTCTTTTCATAGAATAGTTCAATATGAACTCTTCTCATTATTATGTCTTCATTTATAAGGATATACGGCTACTGACTAGTAGGTAAGTGTACATAGAACAACGGAAAAGGAAAGCTAGTGAGGTTTTCGCGCGCCGAATGTACTAGCAGTGATGATTTCAAGGAATGGCTAGGGAAAAAAATCCCTCCCGAGCCTCTAAATTACCCCGGGATCATATCGTGCTCAATGTAGAGTCCCAGTGTTTGGTAATACTACTTTTCACCTCTAGTGTATTGAAGCTCCTCCCGAAGAAAATATTCGTGTGCTTGCTTAGTATCCGATAAGTAGCCCACTGATTAAGAGCGTCATTACGTATCAGTTCACCGAGAAACAGGAACCATGGTTGATTTCGTTATCGAGGCCGGTTCTATTGTTATCTATGTGGTCATCTTGCTTTGGTATGCTAGAAATCGACGTGAGATAACATAAAATAGCGGGAAATTAAAATTTCATAAACGTAAACATAATTAAGACTTTCGTATGTTATGGATACAGGAAAACTTTAAAAAAGAAAGGTGGGAAAATGCTAAATGGGGAAACATAAAAGAGGGTAATACTGTATATTGCTTTATGCTTGAAACAGAATTTCGCTGGGTATTAGTGACTCATTGCTGAGTGGTAACGTGCTTGCTGTTTGTGCAGTGGGTGTTAGAGTTGCTCTTATGCCATGGAGTTGATGATGTACAATTATTCTTTTCTTTGGCTTACTAATTTCCTTCCCACTTCGCTGCAAGAAGTCCCTGGTTCGATACCAGGCAATGTGAGTTCGTGATGGATGACGTCGTGTGGTTTTTCGGAGTTCTACTTTCCGTCCACATTCTCATTCTGTCATTCCACCCATTTCCTTTACGTAATACTGAAATATTTCATTTTTTTTTTTTTTCATAAATTTCCTCCCATTTTCATGATGTCCGTACAGTGAAATAATTTCCTTGTGTTTAGCTTGTAGCATTTATCTATTATCGTAGAACGTGATTTAATTTCTTAAGATTCCGAAGTTATAAATAATAAAAAAAAAAGTTTCGACATATCGAACCAACATATGTGCAGTTTCTTCTTTTAGAGTTATACTGTGATAATAATGTGGGCTTTGTTTGATGGCGAAACCTAAATATTTAGGCTACAAAGTTGTATTTCTCTTTCTTTTGTAAAGTGATGGATTTTGGTATTCCAGAAAGAAGAATAGAGAACGAATTAGACCCTTTGTTTACTGTGTAACGAGCAATCTCGTGCATCGTCAAAGCGCTCTCAAGACTTTTCTGTAGGGTAAAGCTATTCTTAGCAACCCACCCGCACGCATCATCGCATTCCAATCACCGAGACACGACTACCCTAAAACAGTATTTCGTAGTCAGAATGTGTTTTCCTACTTGTACAGTCACAACTTACATAAAAAAAATAACAAAATAAAATCGTCTAGTTGTTCCAAAGACGTCATGACACATTAGAGCAAAATGTATATGGTTTGTAGATTATCCTAGTGGAGTCTGATGCATTTAAAACAAAAAAAGAAAGAAAGAAAATATAAGGAAAATCTCTGAAAAGAACATAAAATGTTACGAAACGAAACTAATAGAGATTGAAACGTAAATACTCTTAATTAAAGCACAAAAAAAAAAAAAACAAGACTATTCCACGATTATGGCCTGTAGGCTAAAGGAAACGAATGGTTAATGCTTATTAACTGTGAAATATTTGGTGGAATGAGAATGTGGAAGGGCATAGGAGAACCCCGAGAAAATTTACAGGCACGATGTTGTCCACCACAAACTCACCTGATCTCTGATCTAACTATAGGAACCTCACGCAGGAGAGATGGGTGAGCGCTCTACAACTGAGCCATCTTGTCCCCAATAGCTAGCATGCTGCACAGAGCGAGAAAGGAGCAACATACTGCGACATATAACGCATTACAGTATAATAAAGGGCCGTGGTGTTTCAGTGGTAAAGCCTTCATTTCTGGGGCGAGATGAATGTTTCGATTCCAGCTCTCGCAAAATAGGGATTTTGGTGAACAAACACCATGTGCAACGTCACGACCCCTCCCACCTTCTGCCTTCCATCATTCCATTCATCTTTATCACGAGGAACGTACGCAGGGAGTGGGTCGTGGGGGTGAGGCCCCCTCCTAAAATCCCGATTTTTCCGTGAATTTAAGAGCAATTTTACAAATTTTAGTATAACTTATCCTCATATTGGATTTGGACCCCCCCAAAAAAAAATCCTGCGTACCTCCCTGCTCATCACTGTCTCCTGTAGCCTACATGGCATAACCGTGGAACTAAAACTGAAATATTTCGTTTCATTTTACAATATAACAATTCAGGAAATTGATTGTCATAGCAAGCACAATGTTTTGACACAGACGCACAACAAAGGGGAAAGAACAGCATAGATTTAGTGTGTGTTTGTGTGTGTGTGTGTGTGTGAGAGAGAGAGAGAGAGAGAGAGGGAGAGAGAAAAGAAGGAATCATGTTTATAGAATTACTTAGCAGCCTTATTTATAGGCTCCATACTGCTATTCATTGTGTGTGACAGTGTTTCGTAGTCTTCGATCAGTGAGTATGGGGGTCACGAGTCTGATTGCTCACAGGTCTCACGGATTCTTAAGTTCGTGACCCGTTTCATTCAGTAATGCCAAAAAGCTGATACGAAAAGTCGCTAATTGGCAGGTGAAATGACTCCAATTTGAAATGAAAAGTCGCTAAAAATTATTCGTGGTATTCCTTGTTTCTCTCTCTTTATATATATAACTCCATGCAAAGCGGTTAGCGTACCCGCCTTTGGCTCTAGAAACCCGGTTTGATTCCCGGCGGGAACTGACATGGTTCGGATTCCATGTTAGTAGGTCCACGTATCATATAGTCTCGCTGTTGAACGAGACGTTAAACCCAAAATCAACTCCGGGGGCCGCGGTGGCTCAGTGGTAGAGCGTTCACCTCTGGTGCTTGGGGTCCCGGGTTCGATCCCAGCCTCCGCCAAGTGAACTTTGTGGTGGACAAACACCGTGTGCGTGGGTTTTCTCGGGGTTCTCCCGTTTCCTCCCACTTTCTTCATTCCACCATTTCATTCATTCCTCATCATCACCGTCTCCTTTAGCCTAACCGGCATAACCGTGGGACGTAAAACTCAAAGATTTTCCAAAATCAACTCCATGTCATATAGAACACGGAGGTTCAATTACGCGTTCACGAAATCTCGCGAGGAAAAAACATATGAAAGTTAAACCTTTACAGAGAAAAAACATACACCCATTCACCGTTTACTCGAGCTTTTAGAAGTAATACTGTATTATTTCTACCTTTCAATGGAAGCTCTGCTAGCTAAATGACAAGGAAAGTTAAAATTGCTTTTCGTTAGATGATAAGATGTAGCCAATCAGAAAACAAAGCGGGATTCTGGAGATATCACACGCTATATGGGCTGTATATTAGCCAAACTCATTGACGCTTGGACTAATTCACTTAAGTAAAAGGAAAACTAACAATGCTTGACTTGTTCACATCACAAAAATCGCTACATTCATAAATAAATGGCCAAATCGTCATTTAAAAATCACCAAAAATGTCGCTAATCACAAATGTTATTTTTCGTCGCTATTCTAGAAGTCAAATGCACTAGATTTAGCGCTTTACCCCCAAATTGGCAACACTGGTTCCCTTACTGTTATAGACGCGACTATTGTTTCTGAAATTGCAAGCAAAATTGAAGACGCGCCATAATTACGCTATTCAGGAATGTTGATGCAATCATTATATATATAAACTGGGAGACATAACAGTTTTTTTTTTCTTCTGTAGATATCGTGTAAAATACATTAACATACCGTCATCGTATAAATTGTCTAATGGTGCTTCCTTCCTTTTTGTATGAAAGTGCAAGTAAACCACTGTAGGAAATTGGTTTTTCGTAAATGTCTAAGCTACGAAATACCTTTTCTCTACCAATTGTAGCCGCCATTTTGCGTTTAATACCTTCTGGCGAACGTGGACGCAATGAAAAGTTAAGAATATTAAAACGTAACAAAAGCTGAATATTTTCTCACTAGAATGCAGTGAAAAGTCATACTTAAAAAAAAAAAAAAAAAAATTCAAATCCTGAAAATATCTATAATTTGTTCCTAATTGTCGTGGATCCTAATAAGGATCGTGGTTGTTGCGATTAAATAAGTATGCGAAAAGGTGAATAGAGAAACCAGTGAATAACTGGAAACTTCACCACGAAATTTTGAGAAATTTTTAGCCATTTTGAATATGATCTGTGGGTATATAACCTAGTATGTTGGTATGCGTGCGTGTTTCTTTTAAAATGTAATCTATTTCATTTCTAAAGAAACGCGCACACATGCCACCATAGGAGGTTATATAGGTCATGAATCTTCCTTAGAATGAAGTTTACGTTGATGAATATCCGTTTCGGTCCTTCCATATAATCGGGCGATGTCCCATTGCATCGAACAGGAAGAAAAGGAGAAGAAGAAAGAAAAAAAACTCCTCGTGTTATGAGTGAGGAAAATTTGGGACGACGGGTAATCTCCACCTGACACATTTGGTGACATTGTAGCTGGTGGGAGGCTGGCAAGGGGCAGAAAGTGTCTCTTGATACAGGAGGTGCTCCACGTGTCACACGACAAAATCAGAGAGGAAGAAAGAGCTAGAGGTTGTGCAACCGATAACACTGTCAGAGAGATGTGTTGCCTTCTTTTCTTCTTTCTTCTCTTGTGATATCCCATCCTCTTTACTTCGTAAGTGTTGTCAATGATTGAGGTCGATTCTACTTTTAGAGCTGAGATCAGCGATGCCAAGGGATGGAAAGCGAGAGTGTGAGAGTCCGGACGCTGCTTATAGCATAGCAATCTCACACACTTACATATATACCTAAACACACACATATCTATACACTCACGCGTCGTGTGCAATCGCTTAGCTGCCACACCTATCAATAAGAGTTTTTCTTCCATTGTTGAAACTATCCTCAGTATAAAAAATTCAGCCAACGAATCAGTGTGATTGTTCCCTAATGTTAAGGTCCAGAAAATAAATTCTCTTCATTATACAGGGTGTTTCAGAAATATTTCACAATATTTTGGGAACAGATTCTTGACATCAAAATAAGGAAAAAGTTCATCTGGACCTGTGCTCAAAAGTGGATAGTTTCGGACATATAGGATGCCGAAAACGTGAAAGAAGTGAAGTTTAAAAGTTCGTAGCTCCACTACTATGGGATCTATTGTAGTCGGATCAAGACATCACTGAGAAACTGGTATGTGAACTATCCAAATATCTGTCTTTAAGAATGCTCCAGTACTTGAACACCGATCTTCAGAGAGGTAGGTGGAGAGTGATCAAGTACCAAACAGCGTCTCTAAAAATGATTGTACAAGTATCGAAGATTGTGAAAGATGGATATTTGGATAGTTCACGTACTAATTCCTCAGTGATGTCTGGACCCGAATACGATCGGTCCTATAGTAGTGGAACTATGGACCTTTAAAGTTAATTTATTCATGTTTTTGGTACGCTACAACCAAGAGCGCCGATTTCTCTGTAAATATGGGGGGGGGGGGGCATTCAGATGGTGAAGGTATATATATATATGAAGATTTTAAGACAAATTGCACTCAAATTATGCCAAATATTGTATATTTATAAATACAACAGGGGGCCCACATGAGCTTCCCAGGATCGACGCCCTTGCCTATAACTGCGAAACTATGCACTTCCGACCACAGGTCCATACAAATGCGGCTGTATCGATGGAAGCTTCATGAGCACATTAAATTTGTAATTTATTATATTAATTATCGATTTCCTTTTGGAGTTTTCGATTATCAATATAATAAGTTACAACTTTAGTGTGTCCCATAAAGCTTCCACTAGTACAACTGCATTTAATATATCTTTCATTTACGTTAAACTACTGTGCCGTAGACCTATGAGATAAGCTATATAATGACAAATGTTTATGGTCCATATTAAATCGAAGATCTTAATGCATACTAGTTGTATTCACTTCTGCTTCCTCATAAATTGAGGAAAAGCGCGCCCACATGGCTGGAAGGGGGGGGGGGGTAACGGATCAGAACCCTCCCCCCTCAAAAAAAAGCTTCCTAACTCGACTTACATTTGTACATTTTTCTAATAAAACTATACTTGTTTAACAGAGAAATGATTATATATATATATATATATATATATATATATATATATATATATATATATATATATATATAAAGTAGCATTACTTAAGAAATATTTATGATATTTTTTTCGGGTATAGAATAATAGCGGTTCAATAATATATAGATGAAGTATCTTGTAGTATTGGAGAGGGGTACAGTGGCTCAGTGACAGAGGGCTTATCCCTGGTGTATGGGGTTTCTGATTCGATCCCCGGCCAAGTAAATTTGTGGTGGACAACATCGCGCCCTGAGTTTTCTAGGGACATCCCTTTCCTCCTATTTTCTCGTTCCACCAATTCTTTGATTATCATTCGCTTGCTTTAATCATTGTCTCCCCTAACTTAAAGAGCATAAGCGTGTGACGTTAAACTCAAAAGATTTGATTTTCATTTAGTAGTATTGGATCTCCTCAAACTTTGGACCCCTGCCATCAAAAATTTCTGGGTGCGCGTCTGAAGTTGAAATATATTGTATAGTGATGTACAGCTCACAGATGACGAGAAGAACCCTAGCAGAAGTAGTGTGACGTAGTTGTGGGCTCGCCCACTTTTCGCATGGGGGTTTCAAATGACACCACGGAATAGCACAAAGATAACTACCCGGAGTAGCAGACGACATCTAAGTATAGACCACACCTCAAAAACCGAAAATGGACTTGACCGTGTCGTTGACTTTTCCCCGCTACCCCTGCTGTAGGGTTCTTCTCGTCATCTGTGAGCTGTATGTAGTGATGCATGGTTATCATCATTGTTATTTCTGGCTTTCTAGAACACCTTTATGCAAGTAATTCTCTACTTGTCTCACAATACAAACACTGGAAGTTCTATTTCCAATAAGAAATCGAGCCTCATTTTAAAATTCAAATCTAGCGAAATAAGACCCTTAATTTATAAAATTAGATTAATTAATATTAAACTGAAAGGCCAATTTTTGTTTATTTTAATAAAAAAACGAGCTCATCGTGTTAAGTTTCAAGGTAATTTAACAATGATGCTATAGGGATAGCTTTAACACTGATTTGTTGTAGTTTTACCGTGGAAACTTTAAAGTGGTATGAAACCACTCCCCTATCAAAAAATGTAAAGAATTTTCGAAGTCTCGTATGATGATAAATGAGAAGTAAGATATTCACCGAATGATCAAGTTACTTATGCATATTTCAAGATAATGAGAACATTCTACAACGTAACTTTCTAATACGTAGAAAAATGCTGTAATTTGAAATGGCTATAGAAACTTTTCATTGTTGGCCATTATATGTCTCAGCAACGTTATCTCAGATTTTGCTGAGGAAACGGCGAGGAAGACTCTTCGATTGATTTCGTTTGACAATACTCACAAAGGTGGATGTTCTCTTATGTTGTAAGTGCTAGAAGAAAAATAAATGTAAATAAAAAAAGAAAAAGAAACAAGGGATAAGATATGTTGTTAAATTGCAATGAAATACATTGTTAAATTACAATGAAATATTGTAAAATTGCAATGAAAACACACAGGAAACATCAACGAACAGAAAGTTGTAGAGTTATTTTCGATAATCAAGAGAACAATCTTATTGTACGACAGCAGCAAAAGACGCAATGGTCATGCTACTAGTAAAAAGTGTCCATGCTTAGGTAAATTTCTAATTATACTTTTTATGCTTAATTTGAGGACGCTGAGGCAAATGTTACTATTTTAACACACATTTATCCATGGGGTTTCGAGAAAAATGACCTCAAAGTTGGAATATCTAACTTCAGGGCCGGATTTAAGGGGGTGCACCGGTGCACGTGAACCCCCTATCCGTTGTAAATATACACTAACTAAAATGAGAAGCTTGCAGTGAAAATAGCAATATTCCGAAATTTTCTGTTTTGTTTTTGTTTAAGAGCTTAAGAGAAAGCAGTGCTTCCCAAAAGCAATAGTTTTAAGTCGATTTTGTGAAGGTTGAAGAAAAATGATTTACCAAGCAAAACAATATAAAATTTGTCGAGTAGGGAAGAAAAAGAAGGCAGAGGAGAAAAAAACATTTTTTCCTGCAATTACTTGAAAATACTCCCTCCCTCCTACAGCGATACTATAATTAATCTGTACCCATTTTATCAACATTGATCAGAGGCGCAATAATTAAACAGATAACTTAGATATAATTAAAAGAAAGAACGTTGTTATTGATTCGTTGTCATGAGTAGGATTATTGTTTTATGATGGATAGGACATGTTGGTATTATCAAGATCATTATTTGCTATGATTGCTGCTGACATTTTATGTACGTATACTACAGAGGAATAAATCGAAGATTTTTGGATGCAATTCATGTTTATGGTCAGTAAATTAGTAGTTGATATGTTTACTATAATAACGTAATAACTTAAAAGATACGTAAAGCGAATCAGGGCTAAAACGAAGTGATATCGTTTTATCTGGTGCCGAAGACACGGGACCATACTATTTAGTTCCGAAGAATAGTAAGAACTGAGTTTATGTGCATAAGTACATATACCTTTTTATGAGTTTCACTATTTTAAGAAGCGGGAAGAGAATACAAAGAATTGTTAATATGCAGGATTCTGAGATTGAAGAAGTACCCAGTGTTTCAAACGAAACCATATCTGGAAATGCAACAGCTGTGTCTGAACATTCCTATTCTAACCTTATTGATATGTTTAGTCGACTACTTGATGAAAAACTAGAACAGAAATTTGATCAACAAGATAAAAAGCTAGAACAGAAATTTGATCAACAAGATGAAAAGCTAGAAAAGCTAGAACAGAAATTTGATCAACAAGATGAAAAGCTAGAACAGAAATTTGATCAACAACAAAAATTGTACGATGATAAGTTAGAACACATATAGTGCAGCATAAATCTCTTGCAGATAAAGTACAAGGTGTGCAAGAAAATTTTGATCGCTTGCAATACAGTTTGAAAGAAAATTTGCAAGTATTAGCTAATGAAGTTACCGTCAAAATTACAAATGATATGACGCGAGAACTTGATACTAGGTTTCAACAATTTAGTAACAAATGGCAAGATAGACAGGATCAACTAGCTCTAGAAACAGAGTCGATAAAGAAAGCCGTTGAAGCGGTGGAATCGACGACAGCCCAACAAAAAAATCAGATAGTGAATATTACTGCCCAGGTTAATTCACATAGCATACTGATATCCAACTTACAAGAGGGAATCAGATCGTTACAAGAGAGGGAATGTGGCTACAATGATCTTATGTATAAGGAGGCTTTGGGTACTCCCAATCAACAGGAAATATTGCATCATCAACAGGAAGCATTGCATCACCGCCCGAGAACTCCATTAATAGAAACTGACGGGATATTTTCTTCTAAGAGTTCTGTTGATGATGGTTTAGTTGTGGAAGATCACAGTAGGCGATTCCAAAGTCCAGATCGCAAAAGAAGAAGGCAGATACATGAGAGCGAAAGGGTTCCAGACCATTATCAACGCCAACAAAATCATAATCATAGTAAAATAAACGTTAAGGTCAGTGAAATTAAGGCCATGACTAAATTCAGCGGTAAGTGTGACGAAACCGCAAGCTCGTTCTTAGAGAAGTTTGAAGCAGAGTGTGAAATTATGGGTGTGGATCAATCTAAATTTATGAAGTTGTTACCACATCTGTTACTTCCCCCTTGCTCCTTGTGGTTTAAAGCTATTCGCGATCATGTCAAATCCTACGAAGAATTTAAACGGGCCCTGTTGGCTAATTACGAAAATGATTTCTTGTTAGCTAACCGTGATGCGATGGTGCGAACCCGACACTATTCACCTCGGGTCGATAAATCTCTTACAGATTTTACGATTAATGCCTATAATGAACTTAAACTTGTCAATCCGTTTCAGCCCGAATCCAGAATAATCGCTTCCGTACGCATTTTATTGCCATATAAATTACAACAGATACTGTTGTCTGCTCAATGCGTAAACTTCAATCATCTGATAATTTTAGTTCAGAACTTCGAGAATCAATTCCCGAACCCTAGCGGAAGTAATCGTAATCCACCCAATCCAATTCCTGTCAGAAACCTGAATATAACTAGTGAAAATATCGAAAACCTTCGCAGCGATGAGAGGTCACGTGATAATACTGGCATTGGAATTAGTGAAAGATCCGTTATACGTACTGGAACTGGGGCTAATGGAAGATTCAATTCTAGCGGCAGAAATGGAACGAATTATGGTAATCCGAGGAACAGTTGGACGAACGGAAGAAACTTTCGTGGAAGACGTAATTACAGTAACAATGTCATGCATACCAGTGTGACTCAAAACAGATTCAATTGGAGATCTCGAGATGGCAGGAACTGTCGGAATAGGACCGAAGTAATAAATGAAACGGGAAATGGATCAAGAGAGAATAACCAAGATTGTGGTGTTCAATGTACTTTAATTGACTCATTTGTTAATCATAATTTAAACTAAAACCCGCTGATATGGTTGGGGTTAATCCCATATCAGCTGAAGGTTCTCACGATTATTCATCTCAATGTTCATCTAATAGTTTACTTGCGAACGACGGTAATTTATTTAAGGATAACTATGATGATAAATATAAATTTGATGTAGTAAATAGACGTTGTGTATATCAATATTTACCCATTGCAAATTGTTACTGGGAAACCGATGATGACATTGATGATGCATATAATTATGACAATGATTTTGTATTTTTGAAGTCGTTCTGTACGGCAAGAATTCCTGTGAAAGTTAATGGAATTTCTCTAAACGCTTTACTTGATACGGGAGCTAACGCGTCGTTGTTGTCTTTTTCATTTTGGAGTAAGATTGCTAAAGAATATTCAAATCCCAGATTGGAAAAGCTTGAAAATTTGATACTAGTTGATTATACAGGGAAACATAAAAAGCGAGTTATGGGCAGAACTCATATTGTCTTATCTGTGCAAGAACGGGATATTAATCTTCCTATTCTAGTAATAAATGAGTTAAATGAAAACCTTTTGATTGGACTCGACTTCATAACACAATTTCGTGTAATTTTAAACTTTGAGAACCAAACATTTACCTTACCTGGGTTAACTGACAGAATAACACAAAAATTAATTTCTCATATGGAAGAAAGCTCACTTCAATGCAATATGGTAAATAATTTAGTTGATGAAGGTGAGGGGACGTATCCGTTCGATCTTTATGTCCAAAAAATTTCACATGATTTGGAAATTAAAGACCCAGATATAACTTCACAATTTGTACAGATTTTGCATAAACACCGAAAGGTATTTTCTAACCGCCCAGGTTGTTGTAAAGATTTCCTATATTCACTTGAGGTACATAACAAAAACCCAATTGTTACTAAACCCTATATAATTCCCTACAGGTTCAGGGAAAATGTAAGGAAACAAATCTCAGAAATGTTGCGTGACGGGATAATTAGTCCGTCCCAAAGTGTTCACTTAAACCCCATTCATGTTGTACCGAAAAAGGATGGACGCCTGAGAATTGTTTTAGATATGCGTAAATTGAATTCGTGTATAAAATTACAACAAGTCAGATACCCACCTGTAGAAGAAATTTTAAGTACATTACAAGGGAACGTTATTTTTGGGAATCTCGATTTGGTCATGGCGTATAACCAAATCCTGCTAGATAAGGAATCACGACCCTACACGGCCTTTTCCTTCGAAGGACATCTATACGAATATAATCGAGTAGTTTTTGGTCTGATCAATGGAAGTGCAGCGTTAGCATCATGCTTAAATCGAGTTCTGGGTCAAGATCTGAGGAGTAATGTAATAGTGTATGCTGACGACATATTAATTATGGGAAAAGATTATCAAAATTATTTGAAATATCTGGATATTGTGTTAAAACGTTTAGAAGTGTCTGGGTTTACTTTAAATCTGGAAAAATCAAAGTTTTTCAAAACGTCAATAGAATTTCTTGGTTATCAGATCGATTCAGAGGGTTTGTGTTTCAGCGAGTCCAAAGTTCAGGCTATTAACGATCTGCCTCCGCCAACCAATGTAAAACAAACTCGTCAAATTCTAGGATTGTTCAATTGGTTTCGAAAATCGATTCCCCGTTTTGCTGAAATTGCACAACCTTTATTCACTATTACCAAAAAGGGAATACCATGGCAGTGGGGTGTGTTGCAGGAACGAAGTTTCAACCAACTGAAGGACTGTGTAATGCGAAATATTCGTTTAAATCATCCGAATTATGATATGCCTTTTTTTGTGCAGTGTGATGGTTCTCTAGCGGGAATATCTGGAATTCTTTGGCAACCCAATCCTTCAATGGAAAGTCCCGCTGTCATACATTGTGTGAGTCGGACACTCAAGAAAGCAGAAAAGGGGTATACTACTACTGAAATCGAACTGTTAGCAATACGTTTTTCGATCCAAAAGTTTGCTCCATATATTAGTGGGTGCCATTTTACGATAATCACCGATCACAGTTCGTTACGATATCTTCGCAGTATACGAGGGTACAACAATAGATTATTAAGATGGTCGCTAGAACTCCAGTCCTTCGATTTCGAAGTACAGCATATAAAAGGGATAAATAATGGTCCCGTGGATGCATTGTCAAGAATATTCCCTGGTGAAGAACAGCGCATCTTAAGTATAAACGTCTTTAAGATTCTTCAGGATGAAATTGTTCATGTAGATTTAGAAGACTTGATAAAGAATCAAAGAGATCATGAGGATTATATGAAAATTATCAACCATCTGTCGTCATGTGCCCCAGGTTGTAATTGCCCTAAAGGGTGGAATACCACGTTCGTGCTTTCAAATGATGTGTTGTTGATTAAAGACTTTAAATTTAAAAATCGCAAGAAAATCTGCGTTCCTCCTGCATTAATTCCTAAGATACTGAAGGCGTATCACGACGATTTTGGGCATTTTGGTTATCGAAAGGTTTTTGACCTAATCAATAAATCCTTTTATTGGAAATCCATTAGACGTACTATTAAAACATATATTAGTGATTGTGAAGAGTGTATGCGTATTAAACATAATAACCGTGCTGTCAATAAACCGATGCTTTCAATACTACCTGATAGACCTCACTACTTCCTGTCGATAGATTTATATGGTCCTTTACCAAGGGCATCTTCTGGAGAATCTTACTTGCTTACAGTGATGGATATATTTTCCCGTTATGTTGTGGCTTATCCTTTGAGAAAAGCGACGTCTTCAGCCATTATATACCGTATATTGAACGTATACATACCTCATTGTGGAACAGTAGAACATATTTTATGCGACAATGGTCCACAGTTTCGTAGCGACTCATTTATAAGATCAATGGCTAATGCGGGTATCAAAGTCCATTTTGTTACCCCATACCATCCGAGCAGTTCCGTGGTGGAGAATATCCATCGCCATTTTGGCACACTTTTCAGACACTTGTGTAAAGACAAACATTCGGATTGGGTAAAATATGTTACTCAAGTTACTTATTTCTTAAATTATTCTATCTCTGATTCGCTCGGAGTGGCACCGGCAAATATACATAACGGAACAGATATAATATACTCCATTGAACATCATTTTGATATAAAGTTAAGAGATTCGGAGGATTTGGAACCCTCACATTTGATAAGTATGGTACAAACTCGTCGATCTCGAAAATTCCAACGGCGCAATGAAAAAGTAAAGGAAGAACACGAGAATAAGTACCAGATCAGAACTGGCGACATGGTGTTTCTGAAGCTCCATCCGCAAAGCAATGCTAGTTTAAAGCGAATTTATAAGTTTTGTGATGTCTATGCTGGTCCTTACCTATGTGTTAAGGAAATCAATCCTAAAGTGTTTGAATTAGTTGATGCTAAAACAGGCAAATCTATAGGGTTGCGCAATATTGACGAACTAAAGGTATGGCAACCTTCGAAAATCACGAAAAACAAATGGTTGAAACTAGTTGAAGCTTTAGTTAAACCTGATATGTTAACTAAATTAAACTTAGATAACAATTCTTAATTTTATTATCTCAGATATTACGAGTTGTGTTGTGAATACTTCATTTGGACTTTATGTTTGTGCAACATGTTATGATGTGATTAATTTATTTTATCTTTGTATTAACTTTGAGTGTTATGTTTACCTTTATTTTACTTTACATGTTCAAAACAGATTTGATTATGTTAAATTGAAATCCATGACATTGATCTTAAATTGAAGCTTTTAAATGTAATTATTGCCTTCTGATCTTGTTGTTGTTTTGATAAGATGACGATCTTAATTATAAATAATGTTGTTTGTATATGGATGTTATCGCTCAATGTAAAAGAGGAACAATTAACTAGTAACTCTGCGTAAGTCATCAATTACCTATAATTTTGGATAGACCCATAAATGATATTTGTAATGAATCGACGTTTATGATATGTAATTAGTAATAAAAGAAAAATATTGTTATAAATGAATTGATATATATATATGGAGAAAGAAGAGAAAAGAAAAATATTTATATTGATGTAATAATGATTAGTACGAGGGCTATTCAAAAAGTAAGTGTTCTGAAAATATCCAGGGTTCTTTCCTTCTCCGTGAATACTGTTACGGAATTCCCGTTCTGGGCGACATTTACAGCGATACTATAATTAATCTGTACCCATTTTATCAACATTGATCAGAGGCGCAATAATTAAACAGATAACTTAGATATAATTAAAAGAAAGAACGTTGTTATTGATTCGTTGTCATGAGTAAGATTATTGTTTTATGATGGATAGGACATGTTGGTATTATCAAGATCATTATTTGCTATGATTGCTGCTGACATTTTATGTACGTATACTACAGAGGAATAAATCGAAGATTTTTGGATGCAATTCATGTTTATGG
Source organism: Thermobia domestica (assembly GCF_964235325.1). Classification (NCBI taxonomy): domain Eukaryota; kingdom Metazoa; phylum Arthropoda; class Insecta; order Zygentoma; family Lepismatidae; genus Thermobia; species Thermobia domestica. The sequence continues at coordinate 153,671,438 of NC_137458.1, forward strand.
TCAGTAAATTAGTAGTTGATATGTTTACTATAATAACGTAATAACTTAAAAGATACGTAAAGCGAATCAGGGCTAAAACGAAGTGATATCGTTTTACTCCGTTCTATATATCAGCGTTCTATATAGCACCCTCCTTAGAAACTCCTGGATCCGACCCTGTTTGTACTTAATTATGTGCGGTATTAACTGTGGATAGGGTACTTAAAAAAGTTATTGCATAAGTGTTAGACATTTGTTAGTAAATCACTATTACCCGTTCTTTTAAGCAATTGGAATAGGAGAAAGCTCACTTAGCTTAGACTCCAATACGTTATATATATATATATATATATATATATATATATATATATATATATATATATATATATATATATATAGATATAGATAGATAGATAGATAGATAGATAGATAGATAGATATATGGTGTATGACAACCAAACCACTTGCAGTCCTTTGTGGGCTTGAGCCGCTCCAACGCTATCTGCTAGCTACCGGCTGAACTACGTTCAGTCTAGCTACGAACACGTCGTCGACGTGCTATGTCCCCCTGTCTCTTAACAGGCGCATCAAGACCGTCACATTTCACGTGATTCCCCAGTTTGGCTCACGACGTTGGATGGACGCCGAAAATTGGGAAACACCAGACGGAAATCGAACCCGAGACCATGCAGATGTGAACCCAACGCTCCACCTACTAGACTACGGAATCTTCTGCTTATGATAACCACGCCATCTATCAAGATGAAACTGATAACTCTTGAAATATATCCTCGGCAAAGTTTTTATTGTAACCCCATCAAGATGGCAGTACACAGTATGATTAATGAGATATAGACCGAAATAATTAACTCGTAAACTTTATTTTTTTGTTTACATATAGTTTCCGTCCGAAAATAAGATATATATCAATAGATTATATTTGAGTTAAAAAAAAATACATGCTCGACGGTAAATTCTCCTTCGTTGTTTGTGAGAAAAACAAATTTTTGTAGTGCAGGAGCGTATGTTGTTCGTTGCCAATGATAATTTTAATTGTGCTTTAATAGTGTATTAACATTTTCTCGTATCATCTTTTAAATTTAGTAGATCTTGTCTTAATTTTCGAAGAATTCTTTCTAATCTTGTCTCGATTCTCGAAATCTTTTTCTCGTCTCCTGACGTTTTGGAAATTTATGTACAAAATTTATGTTTACTTTTTTTCTTAATTTTTATCTGGAAGTTATCAGAATTCTTCCGCGTCACGACAAGTCTACAAGAATATAATAGAGCAGCATTTGAACCGTATTTATGATTGAAGTATTGGTAGTGACTTCTGAATCTTTAAACGTTGATAAATGCTCTTTCTTGTGTTCGTACAATCGCTTTATCAAATTTCAGTTTTAGTATACTAGGGCTCACGTCAGGCCCGTATCCAGGGGGGTCTAGGGGGACCGGGCCCCCCTAAATTTTTGCTGGCCCCCTAAAAGTTTTACAGTAGGCTTGCAAAAGAACTACAATATGGTGATGAACTATCATATGGTTGGATCGCCCCCCCTAACTTCAGCCGCCGCCCCCCCTAAGTTTTGGGGCTGGCTACGGGCCTGGCTCACCTAACAATGAAATAGTGGTTGAGATCTAAGACTTGGGCGAAGTAGTACTCCCCAGGAGACAAAAATTGTCATGCTTTTCCTCTCGAATTTTTTTTAAAAAAAAGAGTATTTTTCGTCTCGTGGAGTACACTAGTTCCGGCTGCCTGTATTCCTTAATTTTCTCCAGTAACCATTATATAAGAGGCTGGGTGAACACTTGAGCAACTTTACAACGAGGGTAGAATGTGGAATATACAAATGGCAGATTATAAATCGCCTACGCACTCCCCTTCAGTGAATACCTCTTACCAATTATGCCATCACGATTTCACCCAATGCTATTATATACGTGAGCCAATAAGTTTCCAACTCTTTTCCTGTAGCCCAAAAATATTAATGTGCAGTTTAATATGTGATAATTAAATGGCACTCTTTAATTTTCTACTTAAATTTAACTTCTTCAAAAGAAATAGCTATTAGCTTGTTTGATAATGTTTTATTGTAAGTACATACAGGAGCACCTCGATTGTTGCAGTTAATAGTTTTGATACCAAAATTCCAATGATTACGATCCAAATTTGAATTATCGCGGCCGCGAGATGCAGGCCATTACGAACGCAACCAGAATTACATTTAATTCGATCTGTGCTCACCAAGAGGCGCTTCACTTTTATCCGATGAGCAAATAGTACGAGTGAAATTGGAAGTTTATTCATAAACAAGTCAAAATTGACCGAACTCAGAAGCTGCTTGTGTGCAAAGCTGTGGAACACGCCCTCTGTTGCCGAGCCGAGACTGTTTGTTACCACCAAAATACCGATCATTATTCTTTAGAGAATTGGCTATTTGTCCATCAAATTTTGTTCAGATCTGGCGAGTAGTTACCGAGGAATAAAGTTAATATACAAGTCAACCCGGGCGTCTGTTTGACGGAGCTCGACCAGCAAATGTAGCTAGTTTTATTCCTTAGACGATGGGTTACTTGTTCAATAAATTTCATTCGGATCCGATCAGTAGTTACCAAGAAGTAAAGCACCTCCCCGCACACACACACCAGATGTCAAACTATAAGTTGTTACCTTTATTTATACATAATTTAATTAATAGATCCTTAAAATCCTTGGCGATGATTACCCATTTTATATTCAATATTTATACGATTATCTCTCTCTCTCTCTCCGCATTCAAAGCTGTAATTTCCAGTAAATATAAAAGCAGATCATTTTTTGTGTCATCTAAATCCTTTTAATTATATAAAATAACTTTATATTGTAACTTTATTTGGTTTGGTTATCCCTCATTCAATTGGTTGATAATTTTTGCTCTTTTCTTAACGCTGTTGTTATCCTGAAAGGCGGATTCAATTATGGTTTACGCACAAATATAACTATTTCCCTTTCCTGGAAGATCAAAACGTACAGGTGACATTATTAAGTTAAGGAGCAGGTCAATCTTCTTGCGCCTCCCGAAGACAATGGCGAAGTCGCTGATTCTTTGTGATGGTGGGAACATTTGACTCCCGCATATGACCCTAATGTTCTTAGAACAATTTTACCACTGATAATAAAAAAAGTTGGTTTTATCCGCGATAAACGAGGTATCCAATGTTAAATTGCTTACTTTAAAAAAAAGTTTTTGAGTTAATTACAAGAAGAAGAAGAAGAAGAAGAAAGAAAAATGAAGAATGTACTGAAGACCCCTTTGTGCTATTATAAGACAAGAATGACCACAAGGACGGTGAAAGCAAGTGGATAATTGAGAATTTAGAAGGGTCTATAAAACATTTAAACCGGATAGCAAGTAAAATTTTGCATTGAGAACTGTAAAATTTAAACAAAATAACAGCAAAAAGTTTTAATCGCATAGAGCGGCAGGGTTATTGGAGCTTAAAACCACTGAAGAAGTTTAAGTGAAGTACTGATTTTAGGGGAAGTATGACGGTGGGTGGTTTTTCTAGGATGGTACATCAGCATATGTAAGCGAGTGTAGGTGAAAAATGTGGTTGTTCAAAACCAACACCAGCTTTCATAATTTACGGTTATTATATTCTTGGAATAGTGTTTTCTTCCTTTTAAAGAAATTAATGCATTTTCCGAACAGAGAGAGGTTAAAATAAATACTGTTCGCTAATAAGAATTTATTTTGTTTGAAAAAAAGAATTTGCCATTGAGCTAAAGTGAAGCATAGCTAGCAACCACCATTGCATTACGTACTCTAAGGTTGTAACATTTTAACCTTTCCATAATGCATCCATCTTCTTTAGGATTATTCAAAGCCGGTTTGCTGTTCATCTATTATGTGTGCACTTCTTCTACGTATTCCTTTAATAATCTGTGTTAATAAAGCCCCAGTTAACACAACTTAACGTCAGCCGGGTTACAGTTTATGTAATATTGGATTACGCGCAACTCATTATGGTGGCTTCTTTGCACACACACAAGCAAAAGAAGAAAGGAAGAAAGGAAAATGAGTAAAAAAGTACAGAGGTTAATTAGTAGGTCATGTCATCTGATATCTGTTCAAGAGCAAAAGAAAAGTGGGCGAGGTTATTTTTTTTAACGGTTTCTGCAACAAATTCTCAGCGTGTGGCTTTGGTTAAGCTTGGCTTGTTTTCTACGAAATATACCCTTGACCTTGTTTCGTTTCAGTGACTTCTGTCTGTATATATCCACTGTCGTCACACTCTGGAGCTGATGAGGAGAGCTCTTCCTGAATGTATTGGGTAACGATTAGGTAAACCCTGGGCTGACACGTGAAGACGAAATTGAGCGGAAGGGTAAAAATTGTATGTCCACTGGTTTATCGAATAGAGATATTTCCACACAGCTGCGCCGTTGTTGACGAAATTTAATTTGTCGTAACTCCCTTGCCTTTTTAAATGTTTCGTTTTTCTGGCCCACCTTCTTCCTTTTTTGTGTGTCCCTGGGTGCGTATTTAAGAGGGTCTATGTTTATGTCGACATTGTAGTCCCTATTCCACGCTTTACTAGTTTCCTGGTATCTGCTGCACGTTTCCGTGTTACGAGAAACTTTTTTTTCTTATTTTCTTGTGTGTCCTATAGAAGAAGAGTGATTTGATTAGTTCTGTAGATTTACTGAACATTATCAACAATGCCTGGAAAAACTAAAACCTCGACCAAAAAGGTCAAGGCAGCCGCGGTTGCTGAAATACAGAACATTGAAGTCACCAATGAAGAGGTCATCAAAATGCCACAAGTTAAAGAAGTTAAGGAAGTAAGTACGTTATGTTCTTTCACCATGATTAAGGGTCTTCACTACAGCGAAATTAAACTACCGCTAATTTTAGAGTTTTTTCTGTAATATCTTCAAAACAAATAAAAAAAAATATTCGAAAAGTAGAAACGTAGTGACCTAAACAATACGATTTTACATGTGATACCGTTATTACAACTCAACTATCTGCTTTCGATTTGGTACTGTAGATAGATTTAGCATTTTTTTTTTTTTTTTTTTAGGGTTCTGTAAATAGCGGCATACTAAAAGCAGATAAGTGAATTGTGGTAAAGATATGATATGCAAAATCGTATTATTTAGTTCATTACGTTTCTCCTTTTCGAATATTTTTATTTGTTTTGAAGAAATTCCAGAAAAACTCTAAAATTAGCGGCCCGGCGGGAGCTCATGTGGTTCGGATTCCATGTTAATCAGTAGGTCCACGTCTCATATAGCCTCGCTGCTGAACGGGGCGCTAAACTAAAATCAACTCAACTCAACTCTGAAATTAGCGGTAGTTTAATTTCGCTGTAGTGAAGGCCCTTAAAGTCTTCTTACGCGTTCTGATAAATTCACGCAATTTCTTTCCATTGTGATATTTAGTTAGGTCCAGGTCTCATTGTAGCATCGGTACTGAAAGGATCGTTAAGAGAGTTACAAGAGTGGATATAGATTAGGAAATTTGACTTAACATAGGCTATAAAAACTTTTCATAGGGGTCACGGTGGTTCAGTGGTAGAGCGCTTACTTCTGGTCCGTGAGGTCCGTGGTTCGATCCCTGACTAAGTAAATTTCTGGTGGATAACATAGAGTCCGTGGGTTTTCTTGGGTATTCCCGTTTCCTCCCACTTTCCCATTCCACCAATTCTTTCATCATCACCCATTTGCTTTAATCATCGTCTCTCTCAGCTTAAAGGGCA